>NC_090647.1:71194747-71304486 GCF_040937935.1 Hyperolius riggenbachi
TACCGCTTCCTCGGATGTAGCGAGAAGCCTGCGGATTACATACAAGTGAATGGGACAGACCTCCCAGAGAGAGCAGCGCACGGAGGGACTCTGCCGGCTGAAGTGTTTCCGCATGCCTTCCGACAGCTTACCGCCAGCTTTCAGCGGGAGATCTCCGCACTTGCATCGCTGCTGGCAACATTTTTATGAATTACCACCCAGAAGTCTAAAATACTGCTGCGGTATTTTCCCTCCAGGAGTTTTTTCGCCACAAATGTTTTATGAATAAAGCCCCATGTGCGGTAACTCTTTTTTGGGTGAAAAATTACCTCCAGTGATAATTCACTAAAAATAGTGAAAATAGTGAGTATTCACTAAAAATGTACCAAGTGTGATAAATGTTTGATAAAAGTGCGGTAAAACAGGTGATAAAACAGGTGATAAACAGGTGATAAAACTGTCAGTAATATGTACGGAAATAAAGCTTTTTTGACCACTGTAGGGCAGCCCATATACTTGCCACCCATTACACAGAGACGACCCAGGAAAGCCTGTCACATTTATAGTGGGACTCTTGCACAGGACAGAATGAAAACATATATAAACGCACCCTGTATGTATATAATTTAGCCTGTCTAATTCCCCCTCATCTGTGAATAATCACAACTGTAATTTGAGCTCTCAGCTGGGCCAGCTGGCTGCCTGAGCAGAGCAGCTAATGTGTAAACACAGAATGTTAACCCTATGTCTGCTTCCATGAAAGCAGGAAGTACATACACTGGAGATTTTTTGATAGATTTGTATCAGCTGTAACAAAAAATGTTTTTCTTTAAAGGTTATTATGTTGTTGCTTATCTTTTAGAGCAGATATGACTTTCCTCCTCGGCATCTATAAAATTATCTAAAAGACTGTACGAGGTCTGAAAGTGTGCCTTGAGTTAGACTCACTCGTCTTTTCTGCCTTCTATGTAAAATTGACAGCCCAGGGGCCCCAGGTCTCTCTCACTCACTGGGGCCCCCAAACCACCATGCGACACCTAGAGGGAAGTGTGGGCAAGCCCTGGACCTCTCACCTCCAGGGACCTGGACCTCTCACCTCCCTCTAGGTGTCGCATGGTGGTTTGGGGGCCGCAGTGAGTGAGAGAGACCTGGGGCCCCTGGGCTGTCATGTGGACCAGTGTTTGTGATTTTAAATTTATTTTTTGCAGCTTCTAGGATGCGGTTGACAGGTGAGTGGTTAGGGAGGGGACCGTGTGGGAGATGTGCCTACACGGGGCGTCCCTGTAAACGACGCAATTCACGATTGCGTCCAACCGAAGCCTCCCACCTGAATGCTAATCTATGTAATTCCTGCTAGGTATGGTACAGCAGGCAAAGGGTGTATGACAGTGCACCTGATTGGCTGACTAGCGTCTGCTGGCCAGATAGAGGCAGGATATTGCTCTGACTGGAAGTTAGCAATTGTGTTTGTTGCAGTTGGCATTCAGTTTAGAGGTGGTGGGGTGAGTTCCCTGGAGGTGAGAGGTCCAGGGCTTGCCCACACTTCCCTCTAGGTGTCGCATGGTGGTTTGGGGGCCCCAGTGAGTGGGCCTCCTCCTCCTCCTCCTCCCCCTCCCATCCATCCATCCTCTTATATCATCCAGTAGGGAATTGCAGATTTTCAAAACAGCTTATATACCATAGCTGGGATTTGAACCCAGGATGCAGTGTGTAGTAGGTATCTGTCTTAACCTCTAGACCATGAACCACACTACATGGTAAAGCTATCCTAGCATAAACCATACTACCATTATGATCAATTCAATAGAAAAAGTAGTATGATTAAAGGGACTCCGAGCTCACAATAAAAAAGAAAGTTGAACTCACCTGGGGCTTTCTCCAGCCCAGTGCTGGTCGGGAGGTCCCACGACGGCGTCCTGGCTCCTCTCCAACACCCCGATCCGGAATGGCTGTCAGGCCGCAGCCCGGGCGACACTCTCCCGAGTGTCGGGCTGCTCCTTCCGCGTATGACGCGGATGACGTCACACGCCGGCCGCCTCGCGTCATCACGGCGGCCGGCGTGAAAGTACTGCGCATGCGCGATTAAAGCGCGCATGCGCAGTACTTTCACGCCGGCCGCCGTGATGACGCGAGGCGGCCGGCGTGTGACGTCATCCGCGTCATACGCGGAAGGAGCAGCCCGACACTCGGGAGAGTGTCGCCCGGGCTGCGGCCTGACAGCCATTCCGGATCGGGGTGTTGGAGAGGAGCCAGGACGCCGTCGTGGGACCTCCCGACCAGCACTGGGCTGGAGAAAGCCCCAGGTGAGTTCAACTTTCTTTTTTATTGTGAGCTCGGAGTCCCTTTAAGGATTGGTACTTTTTGAAAAGCATGCTTATATACCATAGCTGGGATTTGAACCCAGGACACAGTGTGTAGTAGCTAGGAGGAGGAGGAGAAAATTTTCTGACGGAATTCCGTGTATCTCGGAATTCTGCGGAATGGCTCAGGAATTCCCTCGGAATGAAACGGTAGCGGAATTTCGGTAGTGGCGGTATGCGGAATTACCACGGAATCGGAAATTGGCTATTCCGACCATGCCTGTTTATCACTACCTAATTTAAAGGCTCATACACACATCAGACTATAGTCTTTGGAAAATGAAAGATCACAGACCAATCTTACCACCCTTCATGTAGTATGAGAGCCATACTCTACACAGTCTATTCTATGGAGCTGAACTCCACATCAGAAAAAAATCTTTGCAAGATGCTGCACACACAGATGCTGTACAGACACAAAAGATCAGTATCTGCAAAAGATCTGTTCCTGCCAAAAATCCATTCCTGCAAATTGCAATGATAGTCTATGAGATCTGCAGATCATCATACACACATGATTTAACTGACATTCATCTGCAGATCAAGCAATCATCTGCAGATCTGAAAATCCATCCTGGTGGATCTGATCTGCAGATGAATGTCAGTTAAATCATGTGTGTATGATGATCTGCAGATCTCATAGACTATCATTGCAATTTGCAGGAATGGATTTTTGGCAGGAACAGATCTTTTGCAGATACTGATCTTTTGTGTCTGTACAGCATCTGTGTGTGCAGCATCTTGCAAAGATTTTTTTCTGATGTGGAGTTCAGCTCCATAGAAAAGACTGTGTAGAGTATGGCTCTCATACTACATGAAGGGTGGTAAGATTGGTCTGTGATCTTTCATTTTCAAAAGACTATGGTCTGATGTGTGTATGTGGCCTAACTCACGCGGTAACTCAATGGGCTCTATTCATAAAAAAGTTGTGGCGAAAAAACTCCTGGAGGGAAAATACCGCAGCGGTATTTTACACTTCTGGGTGGTCATTCAAAATAATCTTGCCAGCTGCGATGCAAGAGCGGAGATCTCCCGCTGAAAGCTGGCGGTAAGCTGTCGGAAGGCATGCGGAAACACTTCAGCCGGCAGAGTCCCTCCGTGCGCTGCTCTCTCTGGGAGGTCTGTCCCATTCACTTGTATGTAATCCGCAAAATCAGAGGAAGCGGTATTTCCCGTCCACATACCGCTTCCTCTAAACTTTATGAATGGCCATTTTGTTACTTTTTTCTAGATAAATCTAGAAAAACACTGGAGAAGGCGGAAATTTCTCGCTCTGTTGGGGGATTGTAGATTTTCATGCGGGAACAGCTTTTATGAATGCTTACTTTGCTAAATGGACGGGAAAATCCGCTGTTTTGAGCGGAAAACTTTTATGAATAGAGCCCATTGAGAATAGAGCCTAATGTATTTATTCATTAAAGCGCTTGGAAAATCACAATTTAAAGTGCTTTTGCAAGCATTTTGCAATTTCCTTATACTTTCTATTGAATTGCAAGCGCTCAGAAAATGGTGCAGGAGCCGCGTTTGCGATTGGATAGAAAGCTCATCGCTCATACAAAACGGGGATGAGTCTGCATACAGGCGACTGAAAATGGTGCAGGCTACAAGTTTGCGTTTGGTGATTTGCGTTAATCGCCGGCGATTAACGCAAATCACCCAAGTGAGAACAGGCCTATAAGGTATTGTTGCACTAGCGCTTTAAAAAGCGCTATCGCTTGAGCATTTTGCCGAAATCGCCGGCAAAACGCTCAGGTGTGAATGGGCCCTGAAAACGCTAGCGACTGCAATAGAGATTTGTAGTGGGTTCCAGGGCTCACGCTGGGAACTCACTTAGCAGAAACGCTAGCACTGCAGAAAACGCATATGCGTTTTGTATATGTGAACTGCAAAGGCATTTATAATGCGCACAAAATGCAAACAAACCCTCAAGTGCAGGATCAAAAAATGCAAAACAAAAACGCATGGAAAACACATACAAATGCACAAACGCATATGCATAAAAACGCGACGTTTACTGCACTTAGGCCTCTTTTCTACGGACTGTTGATAGGCAGTGAGATGCCTCTCAAACTCTCACAACTGCTCACTGCTGCCTGGTAACTGCTCACTGCTGCCTGGTAACTGCTCACTGCTGCCTGGTAACTGATTTTTGGTGCCTGGTAACTGCTTGCTGAGCACACAGCTCAACACTCCGTGAAAAAGAGGCCTGAGGCCTCTTTTCCACAGACTGTTGATAGGCAGTGAAATGCCTCTCAAACTCTCACAACTGCTTGCTGCTGCCTGGTAACTGCTCACTACTGCCTGGTAACTGCTTGCTGAGCACACAATTCAACTGTTCTTGGAAAAGAGGTCTTAGGCCCCATTCATACTTTAGCGGGAATTTTGCGATTCCCGCTCAGCCCAAAACGCTAGCGTTTTGTAAAAACTACTAGCCCATGTAAGCCTATGGCAGTGTTCTCACTGCTGTGTTTGCAGTTAGCGTCAACCACAAACGCGTCAAGAAACGTGAAGTATACCAGCACACCGTATTCCATGAAGATAAAACACTCTTTTATTGAGCCATTATATCCACAAAGATACCGACAATTGTTTCGGGGGCCTTGCAGGGTCCCCCTTCATCAAGGCGTGTGGTTACCAGCTCTTTGCCGGCGATTCACGCTCCCAAAATGCTGCAGTGTCCAGTGGCTTTTTTGGGTACTTATCTGTTAGCCGGGCGCATCCGGCAGGTGGCGCTAATTACTATTCCTCCTCCAGGCCGACATGGATAGTAGGGAAAGATGTAACTCTGGTGGAGTTTTGTCGCCACCTAGAGGATGCGCCCGGCTAACGGATAAGTACCCTTTTTTGTGTTAATCATGGAAAAATCACTTCCGCAAAACACTAGTGGTAATCGCTGGCGTTTTCCGGTTTTAGGTGTGAATGGGCCCTTTCACATGGGCAGTTGAGCTGTGTGCTCAGCAAGCAGATACCAGGCAGCAGTGAGCAGTTATCAAGTAACAGTGAGCAGTTATCAGGCAGCAGTGGGCAGTTGAGCTGTGTGCTCAGCAAGCAGATACCAGGCAGCAGTGAGCAGTTATCAAGCAACAGTGAGCAGTTAGCAGGCAGCAGTGGGCAGTTATCAGGCAGCAGTGAGCAGTTATCAAGCAGCTGTGAGCAGTTACCAGGCAGCAGTGAGCAGTTACCAGGCAGCAGTGAGCAGTTACCAGGCAGCAGTGAGCAGTTACCAGGCAGCAGTGAGCAGTTACCAGGCAGCAAAGAGCAGTTACCAGGCAGCAGTGAGCAGTTACCAGGCAGCTGTGAGCAGTTACCAGGCAGCTGTGAGCAGTTACCAGGCAGCTGTGAGCAGTTACCAGGCAGCTGTGAGCAGTTACCAGGCAGCAGTGAGCAGTTATCAGGCAGCAGTGGGCAGTTATTAGGCAGCAGCGAGCAGTTGCCAGGCAGCAGTGAGCAGTTATCAAGCAGCAGTGAGCAGTTACCAGGCAGCAGTGAGCAGTTACCAGGCAGCAGTGGGCAGTTATCAAGCAGCAGTGAGCAGTTATCAGGCAGCAGTGAGCAGTTGTGAGAGTTCGACAGGCTTTTCACTGCCTATCAACTGCGCTTTTGCTAGCGTTTTGCTCTGGCGACGCAAAAAAATCGCCATTCACACTTAGGGTGCTTTTCCACGATCGTGATAAGCGCTTCTATAGCACTAAACGCAATCGCCGGGAAATTGCCTGAAAATGGTGCAGGATACAAATTTGGATAGTAGGGAAAGATGTAACTCTGGTGGAGTTTTGTCGCCACCTAGAGGATGCGCCCGGCTAACGGATAAGTACCCTTTTTTGTGTTAATCATGGAAAAATCACTTCCGCAAAACACTAGTGGTAATCGCTGGCGTTTTCCGGTTTTAGGTGTGAATGGGCCCTTTCACATGGGCAGTTGAGCTGTGTGCTCAGCAAGCAGATACCAGGCAGCAGTGAGCAGTTATCAAGTAACAGTGAGCAGTTATCAGGCAGCAGTGGGCAGTTGAGCTGTGTGCTCAGCAAGCAGATACCAGGCAGCAGTGAGCAGTTATCAAGCAACAGTGAGCAGTTAGCAGGCAGCAGTGGGCAGTTATCAGGCAGCAGTGAGCAGTTATCAAGCAGCTGTGAGCAGTTACCAGGCAGCAGTGAGCAGTTACCAGGCAGCAGTGAGCAGTTACCAGGCAGCAGTGAGCAGTTACCAGGCAGCAGTGAGCAGTTACCAGGCAGCAAAGAGCAGTTACCAGGCAGCAGTGAGCAGTTACCAGGCAGCTGTGAGCAGTTACCAGGCAGCTGTGAGCAGTTACCAGGCAGCTGTGAGCAGTTACCAGGCAGCTGTGAGCAGTTACCAGGCAGCAGTGAGCAGTTATCAGGCAGCAGTGGGCAGTTATTAGGCAGCAGCGAGCAGTTGCCAGGCAGCAGTGAGCAGTTATCAAGCAGCAGTGAGCAGTTACCAGGCAGCAGTGAGCAGTTACCAGGCAGCAGTGGGCAGTTATCAAGCAGCAGTGAGCAGTTATCAGGCAGCAGTGAGCAGTTGTGAGAGTTCGACAGGCTTTTCACTGCCTATCAACTGCGCTTTTGCTAGCGTTTTGCTCTGGCGACGCAAAAAAATCGCCATTCACACTTAGGGTGCTTTTCCACGATCGTGATAAGCGCTTCTATAGCACTAAACGCAATCGCCGGGAAATTGCCTGAAAATGGTGCAGGATACAAATTTGCGTTTGGCGATTTGCGTTAATCGTCGGCGATTAACGCAAATCGCCGAAGTGAGAACGGGCGCATATGTTATTATTGCACTGGCGCTTTAAAAAGCGCTAGTGCTTGAGCGTTTTGCCGCTCAGATGTGAACGTCACACTGACTGGTCTCATCATCCCGCCCTCTTTTAGGCCTCCTTTCCATGGACTGTTGAGCTGTGTGCTCAGCAAGCAGTTACCAGGCAGAAGTAAGCAGTTATCATGGAAAGGAGGCCTCTTTTCCACGAACTGTTGATAGGCAGTGAAATGCCTCTCAAACTCTCTCAACTGCTCACTGCTGCTTGGTAACTTCTTGTTGCTACATGATAACTGCTTACTTCTGCCCTGCCTGGTAACTGCTTGCTGAGCACACAGCTCAACAGTTCATGGAAAGTAGGCCTAACAGCAGAATCGCATGCATTTTCCCCATAACGGGCTCTATTCATAAAACCTTACCGCAAGTTTTCCGCTCAAAACAGCGGATTTTCCCGTCCATTTAGCAAAGTGGTCATTCATAAAAGCTGTTCCCGCATGAAAATCTACAATCCCCCAGCAGAGCGAGAAATTTCCGCCTTCTCCAGTGTTTTTCTAGATTTATCTAGAAAAAAGTAACAAAATGGCCATTCATAAAGATTAGAGGAAGCGGTATGTGGACGGGAAATACCGCTTCCTCTGATTTTGCGGATTACATACAAGTGAATGGGACAGACCTCCCAGAGAGAGCAGTGCACGGAGGGACTCTGCCGGCTGAAGTGTTTCCGCATGCCTTCCGACAGCTTACCGCCAGCTTTCAGCGGGAGATCTCCGCACTTGCATCGCAGCTTTCAAGATTTTTTTGAATGACCACCCAGAAGTGTAAAATACCGCTGCGGTATTTTCCCTCCAGGAGTTTTCTCGTCACAACTTTTTTATGAATAGAGCCCAACATATAGGGTATCATTCATAAACAGGCTGTCGGTAGTGCGGGAAAACACCGTTCTTCTCCGCAACCGGTAATTAAGACTTCTGGGTGGGCATTCATAAAGAAGTCTGCCTGTTGCGGAAGAAGTGCGGAGGTTTTCTGGAGGAAGCTGGCGGCAGCGTGGCGGAAGACATGCGGAAACTTAAAAGCTGCCCGATTCCCTCCCTGCGCTGCTCTGTCTGATGCTGCTTGGGAGGTCCCTCCCATTCATTTATATGTATTCCGCCCGCCTATCGCTACTGTCGAGCAAGCGGTATTTTCCTTCCGGATACCGCTTGCTCTAATCTTTATGAATGGATGTGTTTGTTACTTTTTCTAGATTAATCTAGAAAAACTCTGCACAAGGCGGAAATGTATCGCTCTGTCACCTTTTCATGCGGAAAGAGCCTTTATGAATGGGGCTTATGCTGAGTGGTCGGGAAAGTCACCGGTGTTAAGCATTTCCGCATGCGGAAATGCTTTATGAATGATACCCATAGTGCAGGGGCAAACCCAGGATTTTCAAGGGGGCGATTCCTTAAGGCTTCTTGCACACAGGGACGTTACAGGCGCACGTTAGTGCAGCCTGTAACGCTCCCCCAACGCACAGCAATGTAACACAAGTGGGCTGTTCACACTGCCCACGTTGCGTTACATTGTAACGCAGCAAAGTGCTGCATTCTGTGCATTCTCCTTAGACTGTTTGCACATGCTCAGTCATGTTGGGGAGGAGGGGAGAGCGGCCGGGCACATGGCTAATTAATATTCACTGCACTCAGTGACGTGCAGTGTTTACTTCCTAGAGCGGCCGCTCTGTGCGGCGATTGGCCGGGCGGGACCACGTGATGCCGCATGCGTCCAAGAGTACGCATCACGGCATCACGGACGCCAGAGTGAGCTGCACAACGCGGCTCACTCCGACGTCTACACCAGAGAGCACCAGGCGTTGCGTTAGGGGCACGTTATGTGCCCTATAACGTCCCTTAAACGCAACGTCCTGGTGTGTAACTAGCCTAAAGGTCTCCCTCAGCCATGCACAATATAATATAATAGTATATAATAGTATAATAATATGGTAGGACATCATGCTGGGTACACATAATGCAATTTCCCGTCCGACTGACAGGAACTGAAAATAATTTCCTAAATATCCGATCTGCTCCCAATCGACAATGGGATTGATCAGGAGTATTTTGGACACAGATAATAACAGCTGACATTGGTAATGAAGGGGGAAGTGAAGCATTCACACAGCAGGGCACAGGGTTGTGCTCATACTTGGCTCTGTGATGTTCCCCAGAGCTGCTCCATGCTCTGTACTCACACTGCTGCTCCATGCTCTGTACGCACACTGCTGCGCCATGGTCTGTACACACACGCTGCTCCTCCATCCAAAGTCAACTGTAGGGGGGTGCACTATGGCTATCATTCATAAGCTGAAAACAGCTCACTTTACCGACCTCTTAGCAAAGTCTCTCCATTCATAAAGGCTCTTTCCGCATGCGAAGCTGACATTTCCGAGCAGAGCGATAAATCACCACTTTGGGCTCTATTCATAAAAAAATTGTGGCGAAAAAACTCCTGGAGGGAAAATACCGCAGCGGTATTTTAGACTTCTGGGTGGTCATTCATAAACATCTTACCAGCTGCGATGCAAGAGCGGAGATCTCCCGCTGAAGGCTGGCGGTAAGCTGTCGGAAGGCATGCGGAAACACTTCAGCCGGCAGAGTCCCTCCGTGCACTGCTCTTTCTGGGAGGTCTGTCCCATTCACTTGTATGTAAAACGCGAAATCAGAGGAAGCAGTATTTCCCGTCCACATACCGCTTCCTCTAAACTTTATGAATGGCCATTTTGTTACTTTTTTCTAGATAAATCTAGAAAAACACTGGAGAAGGCGGAAATTTCTCGCTCTGCAGGGGGATTGTAGATTTTCATGCGGGAACAGCTTTTATGAATGCCCACTTTGCTAAATGGTCGGGAAAATCTGCTGTTTTGAGCGGAAAACTTGCGGTAACCTTTTATGAATAGAGCCCAGAGTCCCTCCGTGCACTGCTCTCTCTGGGAGGTCTGTCCCATTCACTTGTATGTAATCCGCAGGTTTCGAGGAAGCGGTATTTCCCGTCCACATACCGCTTCCTCTAATCTTTATGAATGGCCATTTTGTTACTGTTTTCTAGATAAATCTAGAAAAACACTGCAGAAGGCGGAAATTTCTCGCTCTGCAGGGGGATTGTAGATTTTCATGCGGGAACAGCTTTTATGAATGCCCCCTTTGCTAAATGGTCGGGAAAGTCCGCTGTTTTGAGCAGAAAACGTGCGGTAAAGTTTTATGAATAGAGCCCATGGTCGGGAAAGTCAGCTGTTTTGGGCTCTCAGGATTTTCCTGTCCATTTAGCAAAGTGGGCATTCATAAAAGCTGTTCCCGCATGAAAATCTACAATCCCCCAGCAGAGCGAGAAATTTCCGCCCTCTCCAGTGTTTTTCTAGATTTATCTAGAAAAAAGTAACAAAATGGCCACTCATAAAGTTTAGAGGAAGCGGTATGTGAACGGGAAATACCGCTTCCTCTGATTTTGCGGATTACATACAAGTGAATGGGACAGACCTCCCAGAGAGAGCAGTGCACGGAGGGACTCTGCCGGCTGAAGTGTTTCCGCATGCCTTCCGACAGCTTACCGCCAGCCTTCAGCGGGAGATCTCCGCACTTGCATCGCAGCTGCCAACATTTTTTTGAATGACCACCCAGAAGTCTAAAATACCGCTGCGGTATTTTCCCTCCAGGAGTTTTTTCGCCACAACTTTTTTATGAATAGAGCCATTTGAGCAGAAATCTTGCGCTAACGTTTTATGAATAGAGCCCTTTGAGAATAGAGCCAATTGGGCTCTATTCTCAAAGACTTCCCGCATGCGGGAAGTTTGCGACCAAAATACCGTCAAGTTGAAATTCTCAAAATGTTCCGCATGTTTTTTCCGCATGCGGAAAAAGTGCGGTAAAAGTGCGGGATTCATGCGGAAAAATTTCCGCAAAAGTCGGTATTTTCCGCAATAAAAAATCAATTCTCAAAAATGTTCAGGCGCATCATTTCGTCGTTATTTACCAATTTTTTTATCACCTACAAATAGTAGGTGATATATTCCGCATCCCATTGACTTTAATGAAGTGTGGAGGCTTAAGGGCTGTGCTTGGTGTACTTTAATTTTTTTTTTAAACACTTTTTCATGCGACCTTTTTACCGCATGATTCCCGCATGAATAATGGCTGTTTCCGCATCTTTTTTGCCGGAAAACATTAGTGAATGTGGAAAAAATGCGGAGTTTACCGCTGGCGGAAATATAGCGGTAAAATTTTGCGGTGTTTTTGCCTGTTAGTGAATAGAGCCCATTCTGCTAATTGTGTTCCCAGCCTCCGGAATGCTGCCTGCACCTACCCTATTTACTCCTCCCACCTATTTGCCCCTCCCTAATCTCCCAGAAATCCTACACATATGATCTCTTTTTAGGGAGCTCATGTG
The DNA here is from genome assembly GCF_040937935.1 of Hyperolius riggenbachi. Taxonomy (NCBI): domain Eukaryota; kingdom Metazoa; phylum Chordata; class Amphibia; order Anura; family Hyperoliidae; genus Hyperolius; species Hyperolius riggenbachi. Next base: position 71,206,273 of record NC_090647.1, read on the forward strand.
GTTTTTGGTTTTTTTTGTGTTGCAGTAATTGGAGGCAGTCATTATAGCAGAGGTGGGTCTCTGGCATGTTTCTGTGTTATGAGTGATAAGCAGAGTCTGGCTGTGAGCAAGCTAGGTAGGCTGCACAGAAATCAGCTGAATTGCTGGGCACTTCACAGAGTGGTAACCAAACTTCCACACTTCTCCTTCCTCTTTAGTGCTCTGCAGTTCCAAATAATCTTTTTAACCCATTTGGGTCCAACATGCTTTGGCCCCTTGGGAATCAGGGCATTTTTATTTAATTTTACACTTCAGCTCCCTGTGATTGGTTCATAGTGATCAGGAGCTGTTTTAATTGGTTCCTGAACACCTGATGTGTGGAACTATGCTGTCTTTAAACAGTGGGGATCTGTACCAGCGGTAATGTGCTATTGCATCCTGCGCATGGGAGCTGATGGTGTTAAAATTACAGGCTAAAGGTGGGTACTACACATGTCAGATAAAAGTCTTTGGATAATGAAAGATCACAGACCAATTTTACCCCGTTCCATGTAGTATGAGAGCCATACCTACACAGTCTATTCTATGGAGCTGAACTCCCCATCAGATAAAATCTTTGCAAGATGCTGCACACAAAGATGCTGTACACATGCAACAGATCATTATTATCTGCAAAAGATCCATTCCTGCAAAAGATCCGTTCCTGCAAAATTCATTCATAGTCTGATATCTGCAGATCATCATACACACCTTGTTTAACGGACCATTATCTGCAGATCAGACAATTATCTGCAGAACTGAAGATCCAACCTGGTAGATCTGATCTGCAGATAATGGTCTGTTAAACAAGGTGTGTATGAGATCTGCAGATATCATAGACTTTTAATGAATTTTGCAGGAACGGATCTTTTGCAGGAACTGATCTTTTGAATGTGTACAGCATCTTTGTGTGCGGCATCTTGCAAAGATTTTTTTATCTGATGGGGAGTTCAGCTCCATAGAATAGACTGTGTAGGTATGGCTCTCATACTACATTGAAGGGGGTAAAATTGGTCTGTGATCTTTCATTTTCCAAAGACTTTTATCTGACGTGTGTACCCACCTTTAGGCAGCCAAAAATGTGGTGTAGTTTTAACTGTTGGTGGTCTGAGCCAATGTTAATGTGTAATCTTTCCCTCTATCCTCTACTGCCTGCAATGTATGACCTTTTTGTAAATATGAGACTGCCCTATAACATGGGCATAGACTTGTAAAGTGAAATAGATGAAAATTATTCAGAATTGATGAATTATGCAGATTGCTACAGTTTGAAAATGAACCAAGGTGGTGTTAGGCCTTTTTTCCACAGGCAGTTGAACTGTGCGCAGTGAGCAGGCAGCAGTGAGAGTTTGAGAGGCATTTTACTGCCCTTCACTGCCCGTAAAAAGTCTTAACTTTATTCATTTTCAAGCTGTAAAAAATGTGCATGCATAATTGAGCATTGCCTTGGAATTATTTGTGTCTTATTGACCATTGCTAGTGTTTTGTAATTGGTAATTTCACTTTTACACAAATACATTGACTTATTTGGGCATACAGTTTCATTTTCATGGAATTATGCATTGATTGCATGCAAAATTTTGTTGGCAGTTTTGTTTTCTGAATTTTGCTACAATATGAAATTCGAGCTTTCCCTTTTTAAGGGCGTGCACCAGATCTGCTGCGGGCATGGGTGTAACTTCGGGGGGTGCCTGGCTGCTCACGGCTGCTTTGGGGGGCTGGAGGGGTCACAGCCTCACCTCAGGCTCTCCCCTCCAGCTTTAATAATAATAATCTGAACATTTGTATAGCGCTTTTCTCCTGTCGGACTCAAAGCGCTCAAGAGCTGCAGCCACTGGGACGCGCTCAAGAGGCCACCCTGCAATGTTAGGGAGTCTTGCCTTGAACTCCTTACTGAATAGGTACTTGACCTAGCCAGGATTCGAACCCTGGCCTCCCATGTCAAAGGCAGAGCCCTTAACCAGTACTCTATCCAGCCACTGTTTAATAACTGTGTGTGCAGTGGCGGGTAGCGGCAGATCCACATCCCTTCCGCACGTTCCAGCGTGGATGCTTCGCTCTCTAGCCTCTGATGTGACGTCCTGTATAAACTATATGATTTCTGCAGGGGGGCCTGGTGGGTCTTAGTTACGCCCCTGGCTGCAGGACCTCTTTGCAGAGTTGACCTCTAAATAGCAGCAAACATGCAGAATGGACCTTGTGCTTTCCTATGAGAAAGCATGGGCCCAGGGTTGTTGCTAGCCCCAAAGATCAGTGGCATGTGTCCTGGATCTATTATGGGGTGCCCTGGATGTTCCCCAGGCAGTGGGCAGCAGTACTCACCTCATGGTCTACAGATTCTGCAGGCATCTTCTCCTCCGGGCTTCTTCCCCTAGTGTCTGAGAATGAATCAGATGCTAGAGTTCCTAGTGTCTGATTCTCAGATGCTAGGGGGAGAATCACCAGGTACAGAGGTCTCCAGACTTGGAGAGCAGAAGGTGAGAAGTTCCTCCCGCTGTGCTTCTCTGCTGGGTGGGTGGAGGGAGGGGGACAACGAGGACACACCACAGTAACCAGCATGGCACTAGTGTTGGGCGAACATCTAGATGTTCGGGTTCGGGCCGAACAGGCCGAACATGGCCGCGATGTTCGGGTGTTCGACCCGAACTCCGAACATAATGGAAGTCAATGGGGACCCGAACTTTTGTGCTTTGTAAAGCCTCCTTATATGCTACATACCCCAAATTTACAGGGTATGTGCACCTTGGGAGTGGGTACAAGAGGAAAAAAAAATTTAGCAAAAAGAGCTTATAGTTTTTGAGAAAATCGATTTTAAAGTTTCAAAGGGAAAACTGTCTTTTAAATGCGGGAAATGTCTGTTTTCTTTGCACAGGTAACATGCTTTTTGTCGGCATGCAGTCATAAATGTAATACATATAAGAGGTTCCAGGAAAAGGGACCGGTAATGCTAACCCAGCAGCAGCACACGTGATGGAACAGGAGGAGGGTGGCGCAGGAGGAGAAGGCCACGCTTTGAGACACAACAACCCAGGCCTTGCATGAGGACAAGAAGCGTGCGGATAGCATGCTTTGTACCACCATGCAGTCATAAATGTAATAAAGATAAGTGGTTCAATAAACAGGGACCACGCGGCAACGCTAACCCAGCAGCAGCACACGTGATGGAACAGGAGGAGGCGCAGGAGGAGAAGGCCACGCTTTGTGAGACACAACAACCCAGGCCTTGCATGAGGACAAAAAGCGTGCGGATAGCATGCTTTGTACCGCCATGTAGTCATAAATGTAATAAAGATAAGAGGTTCAATAAACAGGGACCACGCGGCAACGCTAACCCAGCAGCAGCAGCAGCAGCAGCACACGTGATGGAACAGGAGGAGGCGCAGGAGGAGAAGGCCACGCTTTGTGAGACACAACAACCCAGGCCTTGCATGAGGACAAAAAGCGTGCGGATAGCATGCTTTGTACCGCCATGTAGTCATAAATGTAATAAAGATAAGAGGTTCAATAAACAGGGACCACGCGGCAACGGTAACCCAGCAGCAGCAGCAGCACACGTGATGGAACAGGAGGAGGCGCAGGAGGAGAAGGCCACGCTTTGTGAGACACAACAACCCAGGCCTTGCATGAGGACAAAAAGCGTGCGGATATAGCAGCAATGCTTTTTGCCGCCATGCAGTCATAAATGTAATACAGATGAGAGGTTCAATAAACAGGGACCGGAAACGCTAAACCATCCCAGATGTTCATCGGTCATGTTACTTGGTTGGGGTCCAGGAGTGTTGCGTAGTCGTTTCCAATCCAGGATTGATTCATTTTAATTTGAGTCAGACGGTCTGCATTTTCTGTGGAGAGGCGGATACGCCGATCTGTGATGATGCCTCCGGCAGCACTGAAACAGCGTTCCGACATAACGCTGGCTGCCGGGCAAGCCAGCACCTCTATTGCGTACATTGCCAGTTCGTGCCAGGTGTCTAGCTTCATGCCCGGTTTCAGGTCCAGCGGTGCCAGCCACAAATCCGTCTGTTCCTTTATTCCCCTCCAAATTTCCTCCCCTGTGTGCTGCTTATCCCCAAGGCAGATCAGCTTCAGCAACGCTTGCTGACGCATGCCAACAGCTGTGCTGCACTGCTTCCACGATCCTACTGCTGCTGGTGCTGGGTTAGCATTTCCGGATGAGGTACAGCTTTGAGATGCGTTGGAGGAGAAGGAGTCAGAGAGGTAGGTGCTGCTGTTGTTATCCAGCTGTTTGCGGCGTGGGCAACACCCGCGCCGTAGCAGGTGAGGAATCGCTGCCAGGCTCCACAAGGTTCACCCAGTGCGCGGTAAGGGAGATGTATCGACCCTGGCCGAACGCACTCGTCCAGGTGTCAGTGGTGAGGTGAACCTTGCAGGCAACGGCATTCTTCAAGCTTCGGGTTATTTAGCTGACCACGTGCTCATGCAACTCAGGCACTGCAGAGCGCGCAAAGTGGTAGCGGCTGGGAACCACGTAACGTGGGATGGCCACTGACATCATGCCCTTGAAGCTGTTTGTCTCCACCACTCGATATGGCAGCATTTCGCAGGCCAGAAGCTTGGCTATGCTGGCTGGCTGTTACTGCCACGGCCCGGGGGTCATTTGCTGGCAATTTCCTCTTGTGCTCAAACATCTCAGAAACAGACAACTCAACCGTAGCGCTGCACACCGAAGGGCTGTTGGTTGTTGTGTTTGATGAACACTGGGAGACCTCAAGAGCACTAGTCCGGAAAGTGACAGTGTCAGCATCGTCTGATGTTTGTGAATGTTGTGAACCACGCAATGGCTGGGCTACTGCTGCTGCTGAGGCGGGTCTGGTGGTGAGTCTGGTGAACCCAAGGGAGGCAGTGTTGCTGGTGGTACCCTGTCCTGCCGCGTTTGCCCACAGAGTGGGATGTTTGGATAGAATGTGGCGGCTCATGCTGGTGGTGGAGAGGTTGTTAATACTTTTCCCCCTGCTCAGGCGGGTCTTGCACACCTTGCAAATCGCCATGGTAACATCCTCAGTGCAGTCTTCAAAGAAAGCCCAGACTTTAACTGGCTGAGGACTCGGACCTCGTGCGTGATGTGCTGGTGCTGCTTAACCCACTGCTGGACGCTTGAGAGGTCATCCAAGTAATTATCTGGTCCTGTTCTTTTGGATCTGTGAGGGTTGTTGTCCTGGACAACATGGGCAGTATTGAGTGGGTTTTCTTGGGTGCTCCCCTGTGGCCTGTACGTGAACCGTCAGGGGAAACACCTCTTCCCTTGCCCCTCCCTCTTTCACCGGATTTCTTCCTCATTTCACTTATCCTAAAAGTACACGCTGACTGGCAGCAGTACAGTGGCAGTACAGAAATGCTATACAGTGGTGGGTGAGCGGTGTACCACTATTGTCAGCAGTGACACAGAGCACAATGCTATACAGTGGCGGGTGAGCGGTGTACTACTGTTCCCAGCAGACACAGAGTGGAAGTAAACACAATGCTATATAGTGTGGCTGAGCCGTGTACACAGAGTGGCATTAAACACAATGCTATATAGTCTGCTATATAGTCACCCCGAACAGGGTGATGTTCTGCAGAACCCAAACAGTGGCAAACACTGTTCGCCCAACACTACTGGGAGGGAACGCAGATTTTAGTACCTAAACACACGATACAACATGTTTTCCGGGGTCGGACTCTGAGGCACATACAGATGGTCCCGATCATCATCCTCATCATACAACTCTTCTCCTGAGTCTGACCCACCCACCACCTCTGCCACCCCAACATCCCCAGACACAGACCCCTCATCGTCCTCAACATTAACTTGGGATGCTGGCCTGAGCCAGACCTCCTCCTCCACATCAGGCCCCATCATCTCCTCAATGGCAGCCCTCATTAATCGCTCTGGCGACGGACTGATGGACACAACGTTCTCCTCCGGGGAGGGCTGCTGCTGACCACTGGCTGCTGGGGTGGATGTTATAGCTTGCGTGGGGCGTTGGCTGTTGCTGTTGTTGGGAGTGCTGCTCACAGCGGAGGTCTCTGGGGAACTCATGTTGAGCTCATATAGTGGTTGACGGTGAGTGGAGTATTACTGATCCCAGCAATATACACACTGACTGGCAGAGTACGCAATGCTATATAGTGTGGCTGAGCGGTGTACACAGAGTGGCAGTAAACACAATGCTATATAGTCTGGCTGAGCGAGCGGTGTACTACTGTTCCCAGCAGAATCAGAGTGGCAGTAAACAATGGTATATAGTCTGGCTGAGCGGTGTACACAGAGTGTCAGTAAACAATGGTATATAGTCTGGCTGAGCGGTGTACACACAATGCTATATAGTCTGCTATATAGTGTCAGTAAACAATGGTATATAGTCTGGCTGAGCGAGCGGTGTACTACTGTTCCCAGCAGAATCAGAGTGGCAGTAAACAATGGTATATAGTCTGGCTGAGCGGTGTACACAGAGTGTCAGTAAACAATGGTATATAGTCTGGCTGAGCGAGCGGTGTACTACTGTTCCCAGCAGAATCAGAGTGGCAGTAAACAATGGTATATAGTCTGGCTGAGCGGTGTACACAGAGTGTCAGTAAACAATGGTATATAGTCTGGCTGAGCGGTGTACACAGAGTGTCAGTAAACAATGGCATATAGTCTGGCTGAGCGGTGTACACACAATGCTATATAGTCTGCTATATAGTGTCAGTAAACAATGGTATATAGTCTGGCTGAGCGAGCGGTGTACTACTGTTCCCAGCAGAATCAGAGTGGCAGTAAACAATGGTATATAGTCTGGCTGAGCGGTGTACACAGAGTGTCAGTAAACAATGGTATATAGTGTGGCTGAGTGGTGTACACAGAGTGTCAGTAAACAATGGTATATAGTCTGGCTGAGCGGTGTACACAGAGTGTCAGTAAACAATGGTATATAGTCTGGCTGAGCGAGCGGTGTACTACTGTTCCCAGCAGAATCAGAGTGGCAGTAAACAATGGTATATAGTCTGGCTGAGCGGTGTACACAGAGTGTCAGTAAACAATGGTATATAGTGTGGCTGAGTGGTGTACACAGAGTGTCAGTAAACAATGGTATATAGTCTGGCTGAGCGGTGTACACAGAGTGGCAGTAAACACAATGCTATATACTCTGGCTGAGCGAGCGGTGTACTACTGTTCCCAGCAGACACAGAACAGTAAACAGAATGCTATATAGTGTGGCTGAGCGAGCGGTGTACCACTATTCCCAGCAGACACAGAACAGTGAACAGAATGCTATATAGTGTGGCTGAGCGAGCGGTGTACCACTATTCCCAGCAGACACAGAACAGTGAACAGAATGCTATATAGTGTGGCTGAGCGAGCGGTGTACTACTGTTCCCAGCAGACACAGAACAGTACACAGAATGCTATATAGTGTGGCTGAACGAGCGGTGTACTACTGTTCCCAGCAGACACAGAACAGTACACAGAATGCTATATAGTGTGGCTGAACGAGCGGTGTACCACTATTCCAAGCAGACACAGAACAGTGAACAGAATGCTATATAGTGTGGCTGAGCGAGCGGTGTACCACTATTCCCAGCAGACACAGAGTGGCAGTAAACAGAATGCTATATAGTGTGGCTGAGCGAGGTACACAGAGTGGCAGTAAACAGAATGCTGAGCGAGCGGTGTACTACTATTCCCAGCAGCGACACACAATGACTGGGGGGGACCCTGGCTAGCGTGGCTGGAGCGCGAACTACCCTGCCTGCCTACCCAAAGCTAAACCCACAGACAAATGGCGGAGATATGACGTGGTTCGGGTATTTATTTACCCGAACCACGTGACAGTTCGGCCAATCAGAGCGCGTTCGGGTCCGAACCACGTGACCCGTTCGGCCAATCACAGCGCTAGCCGAACGTTCGGGGAACGTTCGGCCATGCGCTCTTAGTTCGGCCATATGGCCGAACGGTTTGGCCGAGCACCGTCAGGTGTTCGGCCGAACTCGAACATCACCCGAACAGGGTGATGTTCTGCAGAACCCGAACAGTGGCGAACACTGTTCGCCCAACACTACATGGCACCAGCCACACCACACAGCATGCCCCATAGTGGCACCACAGCCGAACACGGCGAGAAACGACCATCCCATTGACTAACATTAGCCAAGTGGTTTCCTCACTATTTAAAAAAACAAAACTCAGAACTGCTCTTGGTGTGCACCAGCCCTAATTCTACCAAGGTAGAATAGGATTGGTTCGTTTTCAAGCTACATAATCCAAATTCCATCTTGGCCAGAATGGCCACTGCACAGGGAAAAGCGCTGACGCGACGGCAAGCCGACGATCGCTGTAACGCCGCAAGAGTGAGACGTCACAGGATAACGCGGCTTCTGGCCACCTGCCGTCCATGTGAACCAGCCCTTATGCAACTGACCACTGTGAACCTAGCCTTAGGCCACCAGCAAGCAAGAAAATACTCAGTTTTGCCATAACCCCCCCCCCCCCCCCCAATCAGTGGTTCTTTAATCAGGGACTTGGCCCTCCTGGTGGTTAATTGTTCTGCGGCTACGCTACATTATTCCCCTAGATCGCCGCCGGTGATCAAGCCCATCCGGAAATCCCGTTCTCAATGGGATTTCCTTCAGGGCTTCCCCATCGCCATGGCGACGAACCAAGTGACGTCACAGGGAGTCCCGATCCACCCCATAGCGCAGCCTGGCGGCGACTGGCCAGGCTGCGCAAGGGGTATGCGGGGGGGGGGCCCTGTATCGCAGCGGGTAGCTGCGCGTCGGCGGCGATCGACCCGAACACACAGCAAACAAAGTGCTTGCTGCGTGTACTAAAAAAAAAATTATGAAAATCGGCCCAGCAGGGCCTGAGAAATCCTTCTCCGGCGGCTTACCTCGAGCTGAGCTCTAGGTTACCACCAAGGCGTACGTACAAAAAGGGCGCCTGGACAAAAAGGGCGCGGGGTGTAAACTCTAAATAATAATTAATCATTAATAGGGTTTATAAATATAGTGTGCTATTTTTCGTTTACAAATAATGTTTAACAAAATTATAAATCATTAAATAATGTTTATGAAATCGGAAATTGTGAAAACGTTAATCTTCCCTGTTTCAAAAGTTAAACTTATAATTACGTTTATAAAAAAACCAATAATATATGTTTAATTGTTATAATTGTATATTATTGTGAATAACCGTCATTTATGGTTTGTTCTTATAATAAAATCTGAAAATATTGTTTATAAAGATGATATAAATATAACTACGTTCGTAATAAGTGTTGTAATACATTAGTAATTATTACTAAAATTTTACTAAAACTATACCTAAGCCTACTCTTACACAGAACCCTACCTGTACCTATCCCTAACCCCTAGACTCCCCTGTTGGTGCCTAAACCTAAGACCCCCCTATTGGTGCCTAAACCTAAGACCCCCCTGTTGGTGCCTAAACCTAAGACCCCCCTGTTGGTGCCTAAACCTAAGACCCCCCTGTTGGTGCCTAAACCTAAGACCCCCCTGTTGGTGCCTAAACCTAAGACCCCCCTGTTGGTGCCTAAACCTAAGACCCCCCTGTTGGTGCCTAAACCTAAGACCCCCCTGTTGGTGCCTAAACCTAAGACCCCCCTGTTGGTGCCTAAACCTAAGACCCCCCTGTTGGTGCCTAAACCTAAGACCCCCCTGTTGGTGCCTAAACCTAAGACCCCCCTGTTGGTGCCTAAACCTAAGACCCCCCTGTTGGTGCCTAAACCTAAGACCCCCCTGTTGGTGCCTAAACCTAAGACCCCCCTGTTGGTGCCTAAACCTAAGACCCCCCTGTTGGTGCCTAAACCTAAGACCCCCCTGTTGGTGCCTAAACCTAAGACCCCCCTGTTGGTGCCTAAACCTAAGACCCCCCTGTTGGTGCCTAAACCTAAGACCCCCCTGTTGGTGCCTAAACCTAAGACCCCCCTGTTGGTGTCTAAACCTAAGACCCCCCCTGTTGGTGCCTAAGTAACCCTCCCTGTACCTACCCCTAACCCCTAGACCCCCCTGTTGGTGCCTAAACCTAAGACCCCCCTGTTGGTGCCTAAACCTAAGACCCCCCTGTTGGTGCCTAAACCTAAGACCCCCCTGTTGGTGCCTAAACCTAAGACCCCCCTGTTGGTGCCTAAACCTAAGACCCCCCTGTTGGTGCCTAAACCTAAGACCCCCCTGTTGGTGCCTAAACCTAAGACCCCCCTGCAATTTACGTTACGTACTGATCGCTTTATTTTGTGAATAATAATGTTTTACAAACCGTAAGGGATAAAACTTTAAATAATGTTTTAATTATTTAAATAAGATAAATATGTTTAGTATTTTCATAAACGTTATTCGGCACGGGTGCATTTTATAAACGTAAATCACCACAAGTTCAGTTATAAATCATTAAACATCGCCGGGCGCCGTTTGTAAACTTTATTTAGCTCCTGGCGCCGTTTATAAACCTTATTTAGCTCCGGCGCCCTTTTTTCCTACTCGGCGCCCATTAAACGCTATTTATTATGGGAGTGAATGGCGGCGCCCTTTTTGTCCACTAGCGGCATGCGCCCTTTTTTCCCAGCTCCACCACCAAGAAGGTTGAAGGATAACTGAAGCAAGAGGTGTATAGAGGCTGCCATATTTATTTCCTTTTTTATAAAACAGTTGCCTGACTGTCCTACTGATTCTCTGCCTCTAATACTTTTAGCTATAGATCCTTAACTAGCATGCAGCAAATCAGGTTTCTGACACTGGCAGATCTGACATGATTAGCTGCATGCTTGTTCCTGGAGTGATTAGAAATAGACCATCAGTGCTACCAGGTAGGCAATTAGTGTTTAAAAGGAATTAAATTTGGCAGCCTCCACATTCTTCTCACTTCATTTGTGCTTTAATTACTAATGGGCATCATAGACATATGCTATAGCGGTTGCTGATTTGAATCCGCTTCAGTTTTAGGGCTCAGCCACACACTATAAGCACTTTTCAGAGTGCTTTGTGATTTGCAGTAAAATTGCCGCGATTGTGTGATCATGTACAGGAAAAATTGACTTTTTTTACGATTATTTTAATTAAAGGAAATGGGAGCGGTTTTTAAAACTCACTAATCAATCACAAAGCGCTCAGAAAAGCACTTGTATAATATTTTGCAAAATCCCATCACTCCAGTGTGTGTACTCACACACTCTTTAAAAATCGCTCAGAAAAGCTCTTCTGGTGTGCACCAGCCCTAATGATGGCCACACACGATACAATAAAATGATCTGATTTTATGGCAATTTGATAAATTATTGGATATCCCAAAAAGGTTTTTTTTTTTTTATCAGGAATGCTGGAAATTTTTCTTCAATTTTTCTAAAGATTGTATGGTGTTGAATTGTCAATTAATGTATATACAGTGGCAATTTTCTCAGTTTCCAATAATTATTATAACTGGGAAAAAAATTGAACATACAGTAGGTGTGTGGTACAAAAAATTGTTTGGTGTGTATTTGGCCACCTTTAGTCAGGATCCAATTTACAAAGGGAAAGAAAGGACAACTTGTCCTAAAAGGGCCAGGGACATCCAGTCCTGAAGTGGTTAATTTGGGGCACATGCAATGGTTATTGTATGGAACTGTTATGTCTTCAAGTTAACCCTTTGTGGACCATTGAAATCTGCATCATGCTTGTGGCTGTAAGCTTCATACACAACACAAATGTTGCACTGTGTTCTGCCGCAATTGTGTGCCGACACAAGACTGGAGACTAAGCTGTCAATTGATTTCTTTAATCTCTTGGCATTAAAAAGAATAGAAACTGCTCTGGTTCTTAAGGGGGCCAGAGTGGTCAATCCTGAAGTGGTTAATTTAAGTTGGCCTAAGTTTATCTATCAATATACAGTAAGGGTTGGTTCACACGGGGGTCTGCCCAGCTTTCTGCGGCGTCACGTTTGGTGGCGTTGCGGTGGCTACACGTTTGGGCTTTCAGCAGCCTTCCCGTAGCTTCCAGATGCGGTGTTTTTCTTCCCCCTAGGGGAACATTAAGGTGGTTAACTGCCCCAGGATGCTACATGTAGCGTCCAGGGTCGCCTTGAACGCCAGGGCAAATCGTTTGCCTAAAAGCCTGGTACAAACGCTCCCATTCACTTGAATGGGAGCGATTAATGTCAAGTCATGAACGCTCCGCAGATGCCCGTGTGAACCAGCCCTTAAAGGAATCATCAGGCAAAAAGTTTCACTTACTTGGGGCTTCTACCAGCCCCATGCAGCCATCCTGTGCCCTTGTAGTCACTGACCGCTGCTCCAGTCCCCCGCCGCCAGCTACTTCTGCTTCTACCAGCCCCATGCAGCCATCCTGTGCCCTTGTAGTCACTGACCGCTGCTCCAGTCCCCCGCCGCCAGCTAGTTTCATTTTTGCCGACCTCGGGGTTGGCAGTCCACATTGCTTAAATTTTTTAGCATTCCCACTGATGCAGGAACATTAATGCATTTTTTTTTTTTTTTTTTTTTTTAGCATTAGTGATTCAATGCTAACAAATTTTCGTGTTGCAACGCTAGCGTTACACCGCTAACGCTAAAAAAAAGTATGTGTTAATGTTCCTGCAGCAGTGGGAATGCTAAAAAAAAATTAAGCAATGCGGCCTGCCAACCCCGAGGTCAGCAAAAATGGAACTAGCTGGCGGCGGGGATTGGAGCAGCAGTGAGTGACTACGAGGGCACAGGATGGCTGCATGGGGCTGGTAGAAGGGGTGTGTGTACACTAAAAACATGTTTCTTCTTCTTGATTTAGAGCTCCCCTTGTTTCTTACAGGGCCACTTCCATTAGGATAAGAGATGGGGACCTACAGGCTGCAGATAGCTACAGGAAGTGACCTGTCTGCTGGCACCTGTAATGATGTCTTTGTTACCCTGGTCGGTGTGCAGGGGGAGAGTGACAAATGCAAGCTGACCCGTAACTGGAGCAACTTTATGGCTGGAGCTGTGAGTATCTTATAACTTGCTGCATCACTGCCACTTGTGGTGGTCTGGATTAACTTATGGAGCAAGTGAGCTAATTAACTTTCATCAAACCTCATGGGTGAGCCTTTTAAATGATCTATATTCTTAGGACTAATCTCTGTACATACATGCTGGTCAACAACTGGCAAGCCCCCTTATGTTCTGTGGGTAGGGAAGGGTTGAGCGAGAGACGCCCCACTGCAAGGATAATCATGACTATCATTTGTGGTCTGACATCGTACAAAGAGCTGAAAACAGAATCTTTAGTTGGAAGTTTAGTATAGACAAACTATGATGTGAGAAGATTTAATACCTGGGTTGCTCAAAACCGAATTCGGGTGAAACCTGGATAGTAGCTATCCAGATTTCACCCAGTAAACCTGTGCGGGGTGGGCAGGGGGGGGGTCACGTGTTTGTACTCACGTGATGCCAGGTTGGAACGCATCGTAGGAGGCTCCAAGGGACGGACGAAGAGGACGCCAGACAGGTGAGATTAACTTCCCCCCCCCCCCCTCCCCCGCCCACACCACACAGGTTTACTGGGTGAAATCCGGATAGCTACTATCCGGGTCTCACCTGAATTCAGCTTTGAGCAACCAAAAAGGGTAATTTCAGCACCTAACTAGGCATAACCATATACTAAACATTATGGTAAGGTACTTTCTAAAAGGCAGGATTCTTTAATATGAACAAGTACTTAGGCCTTGTTTTTACACCATAAATTGCACCGCTTTTCTAAGTGCTTTTGCAGAGCAATTTGTTTTTTCACTTCCTGACGTCAGCGCTCGGGAATCCTATACAAAGCGCATTTTCAAGTGCTTTGCGATTTCCCTATACCTTCCATTACAGGCAAATCACCCTGAAAATGTTACAGGCAGCGCTTTGCTGAGTGGATCAGAATTGAACCGCTCAGATGTGAACGCTCTCATAGAGAATCATTGCACAATCGCTTTTAGGGCAATTTTTCAAAATAGCCAGCGCTTAAAGTGCCCTTAGGGTGAACAAGCCCTTATGCTGGGGATACACGGTACATTTCTGTACCGTGTATTGACCAGCTGATGATGATCAGCTGGCCCGATCATGCCACTCGACCCCCGCCCGCTCGATTCCCGCCTGCGGACAATGGCAGGGAATTGAGCGCTGATAAGGAAGCGGGGGCCAGCGGTAATCGATCCACATGAGGACATGGCTGGGGTCGATCTGGCGGCTAATCGAGCTGCCAGTCCACCCGTGTATGCCCAGCATTAGGGCTCGTTTCCACTATTGCGGTGCAGAATCGCCTGGATTCCACCGCTGATGATATAGAATGCGGATGTGAATATTTTTGCGTTTTTTGCTGCAAATTTGCATGCGAATTCGCATAGATGAGGGTATATGCGAATTTAACCATGTTTCACATGAAAATTCGCATACCATAGCCGCAGGCGAATTCTCTATTAAATACATTAGCGGCGATTCGCATGCATTCCACTCGCAGGCAAATTCTGTGGCTCTTTTGTGCGTTTTTCACCGCTGAAAAAAACGCACCTCAACAACGCTACAGTGGAAACGGGCCCATCCACTTGCATTACATGTGCGAATCTGCATGCGTTGGACGCATGCAGATTCGCGATAGTGGAAACGAGCCCTGAGACTGAAACAATTTTTATAACTAAAATGTGTGTAAGGATACAGAAAGTAAGATTAACTAAATTGAGATTTGGAATAGTAAAATATTGGAAAAACAAAGTAGATATTTACCACCATGTCCATTGGAATTGTAAGTCCAAGAAGTTGGTAGAAAGTTCATGGCATGTAAGGATGCTGACAGTCTCTGCTTAGACCTTTAACCCATGTACTCCTGCAGATGGAGTTGTAAGAGGGGCAGACTCTTTAGCTGATCCAATTCTACCCCTCTTGTATCAGAGGAAGAAATCGGTCTGGATTATGAGGAAAACTCATAACTCTCTGGCAATACATCCACCAGTAGAATATAACCAATTCTGATTTTTGTTTTCTTGAATTGAGAAGTATCAAGCACTGTTTGCTTATCTTCTAGAACAGAGAAATCCATATCTTAGGTGACAATCTGAGTTCCATGAAGCTAGCATTCATCAAAGTTTGGGAATATAATAGAAAACCTAATTAAAGGAAACTTGCCTTGGTAGGGCAAAGCCTCTGAATCTTAATAAACCTCAAACACTTCCCAGGCTTTTTTTTAAGGTGGGTTCCCCCATCCCCCTCCAAGGGCTGCACCTCTAGTAAACAACCACTTCCTCTGGAAAGGCTTCGACTGTCATTTCTGACAAACAATATTAAGTTTGAAGTCTATTCAAAAACTGACGTGCCATAGCGACAAAAGTACAACAAAACTGATTCCTCAATGCAAAAATATAACTTATTAAAACTAAAAGTGACACATTAAAAACTTATGGGATGGTAACCCCACCTCACACATCAGACACCACATACAGGTGCACCATACATCAAGCCCAAAGCTAAACGATGGATTAATGGGTTAATAAGCACGCATCTCTTAAGGACCATCATTAGACTTGCTGAAGTATGTTAAGTGATCCCATTGGTCGAGTTCTCATGCACAGTCACAGCATAACTTTGTTAGTAATAGCAAAGAAACCAGGTCATGAAGCTGGGTCGTCAAGCAGCATAATACACCTTGCTAAGCCTCACACAGCCACAGCACTTCGATGTAAGTCCAAAGGCAATCTGTCCGCATTATCATCTAAACAGTTCCAAAACCTATCAAAATGTGCAGATCTCATTGTATATGGTATCATAGTCAATGTCAATCATTCCTTGTATGCCCCACTGACATGAGGTGGTATAAATCCAAAAGGCTCAAATGTAATCTGGTGGATGTTTGTTCTGGATGCAGTGTGAAGGACACGGTGAAAGAGGCGATGGCTTGGAGCTCACGGGCAGCAAACGGAGTCAGCATGAATCCAGCCTAAAATATCCCCGTGCCAAGTGTGACGTCTCATGAGGGCAAGCGTACAACTCCCTACTGCAGTTTTGCCGGCTTCCTCAGGTGTTCTGACAAACACTTTCTGGTATTTTTCAACCAATGTCAAAGGGAAAACTCACTCTAGAGTAAGTTGTCCTTGCGATGGCTTGGGCAAATGGTGATTTCCTTGTAGAACATGTTTGTCCACCACCACTTATAAACTAGTTTTCTTCCCCCCCCCCCCCCCCCCCCCTCTCCAATATAGTTACCCATGCAAGTACCTTCCAACTATCCAACTATTTTTATTTATTTTATTTTTCGACTTATCCTTTTCTCCTCCAGAAACAAATGCAGTCACCAAGGTATTCCCTTCCCTGCATATCTAATATGGCCACCATGGCACCCACGACCTGATTCTAACCATAAGTGTGTCTTGTGCATCGGTGACAATGCCACGATTTTGCCTTGTCCTCTGATTTCATAGTATTGTAGCAAGTGTGGCTAGCTACCCGGTTTCCTTTTCCTGCATGAGACCCACCACCTAATGCATCCATGTATGCCACCAGTGTCCATACTTCAACCTATGCATCAACCTAATGTGCTAGAATGAAAATGGTTCATGCCAACCTTTTCAGATCTCATTGGCCCAAACTAAGGGAACCTACACACATACAACCTTCATGTAGTCAGAGCTTACCCATACCGATTTCAAATCTGTCCTTAAAAGTAGTAAAACTGGCCAATCATAAATTGGTTGTGTATGCACCCCAAGTTAGGACTTTTCTGGTCTCTCCATAGTCTTTTTGTATTTATTTAAAGCTTTAAAACTTACTTTCCTCTAAGATTTACTTTCCCCAGTTTTTTACTTTAAAAATATTTTGAGTAGACAAAATGGTCACATACAGCACTGCACAAACCAGAGACAGACCTCATAGTAACTAAACATCTGTATACAGTACATGGATCAGTAATTTGTAGAAAATGCAGAATGTACAGAATATGGAAATATAAATAAGATTTAAGTATGAGTGGGGTTTGCCTTCTTAAAACAAAGTATTTGCGATAATTCAGCTTTAAGTGAACTGGTTACCCACAATACACTGCTACTAAATATGCAAATTGTCTCTTTATGCTCCTGAAGCCAGGCTTGCATTCAGAACTGCTGGTGTATAGCAAACCTATAGCTTATACATTTTACAGAGCCAAAACAACCTAACATGATGCAGACAGCCCCTTTCGGTTTGGTACTCCTCAGTGCATGGTAGGGATTGATATGGCTCTATGGGATAGGACTTGGACCAGAAGAACTTAATAAGCAGCTTGGGGGTTTGCAATAATTCAGCCAATACCTTCTGTCTAACCTTGAGGACCACAGTGCTAACCTCTTCGCCCAGCTCTCCAAAGGACTCTGAGATGAGAGGGGCAAGGGCCCCTTCTCTCTCGCCAGGTGAAGGCACAATTAAATCTAAAGTACTGTGGCCACACAGGCCTCTCCTGTCTCGTCGCTGCAGCAAGCAACACTCAGGAATGGCTTGTCCTCTGGGCTGGGTGAGACTATTCTTCCTGTCTGGTCGCTGGCGGCTTGTTTCAGATCCAACTATCAGCCCTCCTGCTATCCTGGCTTCATCGCATCAATTGGAGCCCGATTTTACTCCTTTCTGCCCTGCTCTCTTCCTCTGAAACACACGCAGATACCTCATGCAGAGGCTGGGACCGGGAGACCCACATGTCTCTCCAGCATTCCTCCTTTCTCCTCCCCCTCCTTTGTTCTCTCCCTTCCTCTTGTCCTTCCCTCCATCACCCCCCTCTATCCACTTCCTTTAGCTCTAAAAGAGTGGTCAGGTTGCCATCGTGTGGTTTGTATAAATATTGCAGTCTCAATCCACTGTTACATATGCATTACATGTCAGCAGAGGCGTATCTAGAGGGGTACAAGCATGGCTCATGCCATAGGCACCACAGCACCATGGGCGCCATCTCTGCTCCTGTGCTGTGCTTCCATGCCTGCCCTGTGCTTCCCCATCACTCAGACCTTAGATCTGTAATAATTATCTGGGGAACATGGCTTAACCTATGTATGTGGGGTGCACTTGGAATGGCTTAGTGCTAGAAAAGAGTACAGAGAGGGAATAAGAGATTTCCAAGAAAGTAACTTAAGCAATATCCTGAACACAGGCAAACATTACACACGTATGTGAGAAAAGATGCTGTTTTTTTAGAGAGGGGAAGAGGGCTGGGGGGAGGTGCGCAGGGGCGCAATTTCAGTGTTTGCCATAGGCTCTATACCACCCAGATACACCCCTGCATGTCAGTTGGTGTGAGGAGGAAATAAAGCTGACATTTGGAATACAAGGGCTGGTGCCCTGATCTTCTCTATTCTCCTGTTTGTGACTGGAATCTATACTTGTTAGAACCTGTTCTATATCACCTTGCTTCAACACCATTAACTTCTTACAGTTGCGTCTCACAGACTGTGAGATCACTTGACTCTCCACACAGCAAGCAGGAGATAGACTTTCTCAGGCTTCTTCAAAGTTTACGTTGTTTATTCAAGAAACAGAAATACAGATAACTACAGTTCATCATATCCTGGCAAAGCAGATTTCCATGTTGCGTTACAGCTGCGTGAGTACCTTCCTGCTGAAGGTACCCAGGTCTTCTTGTGTCTACTCTGTTACATCTAGACTACCTATGTACAGCATACATTATATCAGATTACAGAAAGGAAGAACATACTTAGAGGTCCCAGTCAGCCTTGCGAGCTAGTGCGAAAGTAAGAAGCAGAATGAGCTCTGATCGCCCCCCCCTCGGTTTTAATACCGACTAGGAAAGAGTTAAATATGACATCATCTTCGCCATCCCCTAAATCAGACTATTGGTGGACCCACTCGTGGTGTCATCATACACACCTACTCGATTAATAATCAATGAGACATTTGACATACATGCAGGAATGTGGATATTTACAAAACATGGCTGATGTTTATTGTTCCATGCCCAGGTCAGGGAGACCTGCGGCCTTGTCCCTAGAACAGCTTCCTGGTATGTTCTAGTTCTGCTGACAGAACTGCAGATTTTCTCTCTAAGAGAAAATCCCCTTAAAGGGCAGGTCTGCTCATCAAGCCTTTTTGACTAACTCAGTCCAAATAACTGAGGCCTACTTAAATTATAACAATACTCTGGAGGCACAGCCATTGCATCTGCTTCTCCTCTATTGCTGGCCAAACTTATACCGATTTCTACTTTCTCCTTCATACTTTCCTAGTAGTTTTGGGACACCCTGTTCAACTTTGATAATGGTCACAAATGTGATAAAGTATGCACACTACCAAAAGCTTGAATAATGAGGGGGTTTTGTTTAGAATTTAGATGAAACGCATCGGACACCAAGGACATATATTGAGTCCAGGGAAGTCATACTTTTGCAAAGTGGTGTGTTCTGTCCATCAGGTTTGCCTTTATTTTTTATTTAGCATTGTGGTATGCGTTCGCCCAAGGACCATAGAATAGGCTAGTGACTTATGAAGTGAAGTCAGTGAGAAGCGATCTGTTTTGGTGGCGTTTGCTATAATTTGTATTAACTTATGCTTTACGTGGAGCAATTTATCCTGCTGAATGACTAAGGGGCAAATAGCTGGATCTAGTCAAAGATGAAGTGATAGGACAGGACTCCCATGTATGATACATGAGTGTTTTTCACCTTCCTCTGGATCAACAGATATGTGAGGGAGCAGGCTGGTGTTGTAATTTGTTCTTCGGTTGAACTTGATGGACATATGTCTGGGGTTTTTTTTTTTTGTTTTTTTTTTCCAACCCAAATATCTAACGAGACTGAAGGCATGCCCAGAAGCAAGAGTTGGGTTTATACTAGAAAATCTGGTGTAATCTTTCAGGCACCATGTAGGATCTATGCAGGAAGCTTAGTGATACTTCATGTTTGTTACCTAGTGATGGCAATTTTTAATGAAGTGGCTGGTTAAGGGCTCTGCCTCTGACATGGGAGACCAGGGAACTTCCTAAGGGCTGGTGCACACCAATAGCGGTTCTGAGAGTTTTAAAATGCTTGCGCTTTGAAAAGTACTTGCTTGACTAATGTATTTGAATAGAGTTGTGCACCAGAGTGATTCGTGTGTTTTGTTTTTTTTTGTTTTGTTTGTTTTTTTTTCTTCCCCAAATGCAAACTCTGGTCCTACAGCATTTTTTTTTCTGATCTCCGGTGATTCAGCCTCGATGTTAAATATTGGAAAGTGGAAAATCGCTCTGAAAAATGCTGAATCTGTGTTTCTCTCCCCCTCCCCCCCCCCCCCCTCCAAGCGTTTTTGTTACAGAAGCTGTTTAGTTGCAGCTCTACTGTAACAAAAATAAAAAATGCTAGGCGTGTGTACAAAATCGCCCTGCACATACCTAGACTCACTTGAAAAAACGGTCAGCGTTTGCGATTACGCTAGTGCTTTTTGGTGTGCACAGGGCTTAGCACTGCAGGGTGGCCCCTTAGAGCGCAGGCTTAGTGGCTGACACTGATTGCTTTGAGTCCAACAGGTGAAAAGAACTTTACACATTTTTAGACTTTAATGTTATCCGTAGTTGAAGATGTTTCTGTATGAGATGGCCCTCACAGCAAGAGAAAATAAAGTTGTTCTAAATCACCTTTTCCTCCGGCACCAGCAAACTCATCAGCGAGAGTTGCACACACGACTCATCACAGCAAGCAGGAGATAGACTTTCTCAGTCGTCTTCAGAGTTTGATGGAGTTTATGAAGTACACAGATATACAGATACAGTTCATCATATCCTAGCCAAGCAAATCCTCATGTTGCGTTACAGCTGCGTGATTACCTTCATGCTGAAGATAATCAGGTCCTCCTTATGTAGATACTACGTAACATCTAGACTAACTATGTACAGCATACATTATATCAGATTACATAAAGAGAGGAAATTGGGTGTTCCAGTCAGCAGATAGAGAGCATGAAAGTAGGAATCAGAGTGCCCTCCGTCGGCCCGTCCGGCCCTTTAATACTGACTAGGAAAGAGTTAAATGTGACCTCATCTTAGCCATCCCCCAGACCCGACTATTGGCTTAGACCCCTCGTGGTGTCATAATACCCACCTACTCGATTAATATTTAATGATGCCTTTCACTGTAGGCCTTCCTTCAGGAACATGTTCTCAGTATTTGCTTGTATCATCTGCTTCAAGCAGACACTGAGATGCTTCTGCCTGCATCACAAGAAACTCTATTTTAAAGGTATATTCTGCGAACAAGCCTTTTACCTAAACCTCAGGCTAAATAACTGAGGCCTACTTAAATTATAATAACAAAAGTAACCACCTAGTTCTAAGTGCGATTGGCAGGTTTCTCATCCTGTCACTAGGTACCCATTTAAACTGCAATAATTGATATACAGTAGGTATGGCATACAGAATCCCCCTTTTAGTGTTGTGTAGTGAATAGGATATAGCAAATGCTCCCGAGCACTACCTATCATGATCTGAGTACAAATGTTGGGCCATAATGGAAGACCATGCTCCCCTTTTTTTCTTTCTGTACAGAATTTCTTTACTCTACTTCCCACAGGTGTCAGATTTTGAAATCCATGTACTGAGAGATATTGGTGAGCTGCTGCTGGTACGGCTGTCTACAGAGCGCTACAAGACCTTCAATGTGGATGCCTGGTACTGCCGGTATGTCAATGTCACCAGCCCCACTGGCCATCTCTACCAGTTTCCAGTCTACACGTGGATCCCCACCTCAACACCTGTGGAAATCCCAGAGGGGAAGGGTAAGGTGTACTTCTGTATCAACATGTACTTTGGATGGATAAGCTTTTGATGGATCTCTACTTGCTGCATATACTAAAAGTCTACAAGTGTAGGTCTTGCTCCCTAAAAAGGTGTCTGGAGGTGGGTATAAAAAGGGGTATAGGGGTCCACTAGTACATGAGTTACACCCATTTCTGATGGTGTGGGGTTGGGGTGCAACTCTCTCCACCTTTGCAGAGCAAGCCACAGAAGCCAGCATGCTTTATACCCCCCACTGTCACCTTTTGCATGGGAAAGCCCTTCATTGCATAGCTTACAGTCAATGAAGTTTTACAGACCTCCATTGCCTGAGACCCTGACATGTTTACCAACCAATGGCTACAACACTGAGTAATGTGTTTGCTATTAGTGGTGATCCCATTTGCACCAATTTATTAAGTGGGAAGTGACTTTTTTTTTTTTTTTCCCCATGGCGGAAATTCCAAGAAAACACTGGTCCAAAAGTCCTGGCCACAATTAACAAGGAAAGAACGGGGAAGAAACTGGGCTGCAGGAAGGGGGGGGGGGGGGGGTGAATATCTGCACTTGGGGGGGGGGGGGGGGCCTGGAGGAGGTATTGGCTGCACGTAAGGGACAGGAGGGGTTAATGGCTGCAATGCTGTATACAGTGCAGTCATTAACTCTCCCTGGTTCACAAGTGCTGCCATGAACCTTGCTGGGTAGACTTGAGTCCAATTAAAAAAATCCAGCTTAAGAGGGTCATTTTGCAGTGGTCAACTTATATTTGATATATGGTAGTAGTGTGGATGGCAGAGTACCATGGCTTTCTGCACATCTGGTGAAAAGAGAGAATACCACTGCAGTGTACAGGGAATGGTACACCTAATTGCACATGATCTGGATTACGCAGCCTTGGCAGCAGATTACTCAAATTATGTAGCGGAAGCAATGCCACTGCACATTCCTTCTAATAGGATGGTGTGGGCAAGACAGTAACCTCTCCCTAGCCTTCTTTGCTCATACGTTTTTCTCCCAGTGTTGAGTACCACAGGTGTTCTCTCCTTCAGAAGGGAGGGAAATGTGGTAAGGGAGGTCACACTGACTCTATATTTAGTTTAAAGGGGAAATAAATCCCCAAAGGACTAGAAAGTGATTTTAAAGAAAATGCCTTTTTTTTTTTTTTTTTTTTTTTTTAATCCAGATTCCCCCCCCCCCCCCCCCCTCCTTCCTCTTTTTTCTGTTCTTCTATAACCTTGCCTAATTGGAGAATGCCACTTTCCATACACTAAACTGAGTGGAAACCAGACAATCAAGCTTACAGCATACCTGACCTGAAAATGAAGTCAAAACAAAATACAAGTCATACTTGCCTCCCGTGTAGTCTGCTCCTCAATCTTTATCCTCCTTGTCCACTGATCAATGGCATTCTCTGCTCTCCATTTTAAAATGGCAATGGCCCCATAACCGCTTCCAGGTCAGCACTCTGTTAACCAGTAATATAGATTAATTGAGCCCTGGGCAAACTACCTTAATCAGTTGTCCTTTCAGTTATAATTGACAGCAAGTTTTATATAGTGGAAAAGGACTCTTACAGAGAAACTCCAGTGAAAATGTAATAAAGTGCTTCATTTTTACAATAATTATGTAGAAATTATTTAGTCAGTGTTTTTTCATTATAAAATCTTTCCTCTCCCTGATTTACATTCTGACATTCATCACATGGTGACGTTTTTACTGCTGGCAAGTGATGTCACTGAAAGAAAATGCTGCTTGCTTTTCTGGCAGTTGTAAACCGCTATTTCCCACAATGTAACAAGATTCCCACAGTATGTCACTACCACAGTGCTCTGAGGCGATGACCTCACACTGTGGAAGGGTTTCACCACCAAATCGGCCATACAGAACCCCTTGATCCGTTTGAAAAAAAAACTCATGGGAAAGAGGTATCGGCTACTGATTGGAATGAAGTTCAATTCTTGGTTAGTTTCTCTTTAAGGCTTTCCTTTCTGACTAGAGCTACTCAGACCTGAAAGGAATCCTTCTAGATAAGTAAAAAAAAGTGCTGGACTTAGATTTGTTAAAATAGAAATCCATACTTTTTTTTTTTTTTTCTTATTATTATTATTATTCCTCTTTAAAATATTGCATCGTATTATGATGAAGAAGGTGACACATCCACAGCTGCCAGTCTCTTAATTCAATGCAGCAATTTACATAAAAAAATTATTCATAAAAAAAGTATACAGTACCTAATCACTTATTCATTCTAGGAACCACCTGATGACCCCTATTGTGAGTCTCAAATGAAAAAAACTGTCAATAGTTAATCCACTAAGGATTGTTTGGATCCAAAAAGCATGTCTATTGGTTAACCTTGGAGAAATTGACTAGTCCTGTCAGTTCAAGTTATTGCACAATGTTCCTACGTGTGTAGAAGTGCTTCCGCATGGTTTAGTGTTCCCCAACCCCATTCTCAAGGCCCAACAGTGCATGTTTTGTAGAAATCCACAGAGGAATTTGATCAGCTCTGATGAGACACTAATCACCTCACCTGTGAATGCTTGTGGTTCCCTGCAAAACATGTAATGTTGGTGGGCCTTGAGGACAGGGTTGGGGAACTATGGTATAAGGATCAAATTAAGGTGGTTAGCAGTTCAAATGCTGGCACTATAATTGCACATACATGTGATTGTATCTATGCAGCTTACATAAGGATTACTGCAGCAATATGCAGGGCTTGCATAAGGCAACTTAAAACAACGTGCTTGTTCTGCCCTCAGGTTATTACTCTCTCCTGTCTCCACACCCCCTGTATGTCCTCTGCCATCCCTCTGGGTATTTCCTCCCCGACAACCACAGCTTCTGGATCAGGTGGTTTCACAAGCAATGACGTCACTTCCTATGGATGTCCCATGGTTTTACTGCATTCTAGCTCTTAAAGGGACTTAACCTTCCTGGCGAAGCTGCGCAGGAGGTTTCCTCAGGCCCTGCTGGGCCGATTTGAGTAATTTTTTTTTTTTTGCTGAACGCAGCTAGCACTTTGCTAGCTGCGTCAGCACTTCGATCGCCGCCGCCCCGCACTCGATCGCCGCTATCCGCGTCGCAACACAGCCCCCACTAGACCCCTGCGCTGCCTGGCCTATCAGCGCCAGGCAGCAGCAAGGGGTGGATCGGGACTCCCTTAGACGTCATGACGTCGGTGACGTCATCCCGCCCCGTCGCCATGGCGACGGGGGAAGCCCTCCAGGAAATCCCGTTCTTTGAACGGGATTTCCTGATCGCCTATCGCCGGAGGCGATCGGCGGGGCTGGGGGGATGCCGCTGAGCAGCGGTTATCATGTAGCAAGCCCTAGGCTCGCTACATGATTTAAAAAAAAAAAAATATATCAAAAAGGCTGCGCTGCCCCCTGGCGGTTTTTAATATACCGCCAGGAGGGTTAATAGTATTGCGGTGCTGTACTTGTAGAGTATTCAGGAAGTTGTCAGCTAGTGCATGGCAATTGATCCTGAGGAAGATGGCCGCTGCCCATCAAAAGATGTTTATCTGATACAAGGAGTGTCCCAGTGGTACTGTCAAGCTGGTGCACTAGCTGACAACTGCCTGTAAATACTCTACAAGTACAGCACCGCAATAAGTCCCTTTGAGAGGTGGAATGTAGTCGGCGACTCGGCACCACCATAGGCCATAATGGGAATTACGGCTATAATAGCGCACAGTAAGGAACTTCAATGCCGTCAGAAGATGGGGCTGAAGTGACTTTTTTAAAACACTGTAATTCGGCTGCCAGCAATAGTACATTTAGGAAGGTATAGTAATGTCTTTCTGTTACAGGTCAAATATTGACAGAAGATCTTCACCCTCGTCTCCTCGAAC
The DNA here is from genome assembly GCF_040937935.1 of Hyperolius riggenbachi. NCBI lineage: Eukaryota > Metazoa > Chordata > Amphibia > Anura > Hyperoliidae > Hyperolius > Hyperolius riggenbachi. The sequence goes on from NC_090647.1 coordinate 71,231,831, forward strand.
AGCGGAAAACAGAATTGTTGAGAAAGAGAGAAGCCTACAGGTGAAATTAAACTCAGGCAGCAAAACAAAGCTTGGTTATGTTTAGCACTGTACATACGTTTATCTCCTAATGTCACCTCGGGTACACTTCAACCTCCCTGGCGGTAACTCTGACCTATGTTCGGGCTAGCCGCTGGGAGCTCAGTGCAAAGCAATAGAGCGTAGGAGGCATTTCTATTCACCTCCCCGGGGGATCCAGACGCAGGCAGCCAATCTACTTCCTCTCTACAGAGGCTCTGAATGACTCTGGTGAGATCGCCATCGGTGATCTCACTACAGAGTTTCAGCAACACCCGGAGGACAGAGGGAAAATTGCAGCACTGGTGCCCAGGGAGGTGAGTGAGTGCAGGGGCTGCTGCTGACTTTCTGGCAGCATGTTTCCCCCCCCCCCCCTTTCCTGGTTTTAGGGTCTGAAATCTTCAGAAAAGACCCTAAAGGGCTTGTTCACACTACACAAGCTTTTTAACCTCCAGTGTTTTTATGCCACTCAAGAGGTTTTGTAGCCTAAGAGTCCCCCAAGAGTTTTTTTTTTTTTTAGATTTAATGTCTGCCGAACATGTTAACTAGTATAGGTGGCCACCACCCCCAATCAGCCCCCCCCCTCCCTGATCCAGCTGCTTATAAATAATATCCAGCCTGGTTCCAACTATCACCGCAGCCTCCGTGCACAGATTTGGTCTTTATTGGGAGGTTCGTACATGACATCATGCACAGTCCCAATCCTCCCTGTAGAAGACAAAGCTGTGCAGGAAGGCTGCAGCGATTACTGTAACCAGGCTAATTTATAAGCAGCTGGATTGTATGGGGGGGGGGGGGCGATCGGGGGTTGGTGGCCACCTATGCTAGCTAACCTGTTGGGCAGACGTTAAATCTAATAGATGTATATGATCAGCACGGTGGCGTAGTGGTTAGCGCTCTCCCCTTGCATCGCTGGGTCCCTGCTTTGAATCCCAGTCAGGTCAACATCAACATCTGGAAGGGTTTTTTTTTTTTTTTCTTCTCCCCATGTCTGTGCGGGTTTCCTCCCACATCCCAAAAACCCATAGTTAAGCTAACTGGCTTCCCCCTAAATTGCCCCTAGACTAAATCATACATGCACTACACAATATAGACATGACTATGGTAGGGACTAGATTGTGAGCTCCTTTGAGGGACAGTTAGTGACAAGACTATATACTCTGTACAGCGCTGCGGAAGATGTCGGCACTATATAAATACATTATAATAAAAAATAAATTTCTCCTGGGGGACCCTAAGGCTACAAAACCTCTTGAGCAGCATCCCTCATTTGCCTAAATGCAATGCTTCAGTGTACTGCCCTCAGTATAGGTTGCTCCAGTATAGAAAGCCAGGTGGTCACTTGCCCAGTTGGCATCACCTCCAGCCAATCTGCTGCCTGAATGACGTGTCTCAGGCTGTGTCGTGGCAGATCCCCCTTGCCTCCTATTGCTATGTCACGCCTAGCTGCATAGCTCACGGTTATGGCTGTTTTTTGCTGTCCTGCGGAATGTTGGTTGTAGAAGTGATATTCTTAGATCATATGAAGAAATGTAAACCAGACTTGTACAATGTTTGAAAAAAATCTATATACATGGCAATTACAGCCAGTGCTAACTTTGCATATGTTTTTTTTTTTCCAGGTGGAAAGCGGTTGCAGAGGGTGTTCCTCAAGGCATTGATGTAACTGATGCAAAGGATTTCCCACCTAATGAGAGATTTTCCTACAAAAAACTGAAGAGCTTTCAAGATGGCTTACAAGCCTTGTATGATTCTAACACTAGTATAGTATATTTGCCATGTGTGTTCTGTCTACTGTGGCATGAAGCAATACATTCCAGTAGTATTCTTGGATTTTGCTTGCATTCCTAAGCTCAGCTGCAGCTTGAAGTGTACTTCTGAATCGACCAAATCAAGTCTATTGTGCCGGAATCCATAAAGTGCTTCTAAATTACCGATCTATTTTTTTTTTTTTTCTCTGAAGTCCAGCCCATTTTTTTCACTTTCTGGGCTTGGGACTCAAAGGAATGGATCTGGGGGCCAAGCGGGTATCTTGCCCCAGGCGCAGTTTGTTGAATTCTTAAAGTGGCAAAATGGCAGTTTAGGCGCCAAAACCTGACCTTGCCCCAGGGGCAAGGGGACTCACTTGGACCACAACTAACGAGCATGTTGATGGAACCCATATAGAGTATAGGCTCCATTCCAACATGTGCCACCATATCCGGTGCAGGGTGAGAAAACAGCAGTCTCTACACAGTACTCCACAACAGTCGTGATGGTCAATAAGTGAGCACCTTCAAGTTGGAGTGTTATGCAAATGTATGCAGCGTGGAAATAAACCAATCAAATCCTGTGGAAGTAAAATTTGACTGGTCCATTTTCAAGCTGCATAAAATTAAAACAGGTTTTGTAGAATGCATCAGTGTAAAGTTTGCTCCTCTCTGTCAGGGTTTCTCGGTTTATGGCAGATGGATACTTGACTTGCAAGGAGTCATGGACTGACTTGGAGGACATCAAGCTTGTGGCTTTTGTACGGAAATCCAATATTTCAGGTATGTTGATATAAAATGTAATTATGAATCCCCCTAACCTCTTATGCTCATGCCACAATTGAAGTCGGCCTGCTGCTGGTAGTGACTGCCCCCTGACACTGTGCCCACAAACCCCCTTCATCCCCATTTCCTTGACCTGGTTCTTGCCTCATTGTTAAACCTCTTCCTATCTACAGGCAACTTCCTCAAACAGGCCACCGTACTGCCCCCCCCCCCCTGCTGAAGGGGGGAAAAAAAAATTAACACATCACTATCCTCAAACTTCCACCCAATCTCCCTCCTTCACTTTGCCTCTAAACTTCTTGATCGTCTGCTCCACCGACATATTACCCAATATCGCAACAACAATACCCTACTTGACCTGCTACAGCCTGGATTCCGACCTGCCCACTCAACAGAAACAGCCCTTGTCAAGGTGGTAAATTGCCTTATCCTTGCCAGAGCAAAAGGCATTTACTTCATCCTGCTCTTTTTTGACCTCTCCTGAGCATTTGATACTGTAGACCAGCCCCTCATCCTCCAATCCCTACCATCTGGGCATCCATGGCCTCACCTTGGCTTGGATCTCCTCCTACCTCTCCAATTGCTACTTCAATGGCTCCTCCTCAACCCCCTTTCTCCCTCTTAATCGGGGTCCCCCAGGGCTCTGTTCTGGGCCACCTTCTGTTCTCGATATAAACTTCCTCAATTGGCAAACTTGCATTCTCCTTGGCTCTAAATACCACCTTTATGCAGATGGCACTCACTTACCGCCATACGTACCCCTTATCTCTCATCCACCAACATGGAAAAGGTTTCTTGCTTTTCAACTATGTCGTCCTGTATGTTAGCTAAGTTCCTGAAACTTAACCTTGACAAAACTAAGCTCCTCATCTTTCCACCCCATGTTACTGCACCCCTCCCAGATTTCCACCTCACAATCTATAACACAACCATTCACCCTACCTCCTAGGCCTGTTGCATGGGCATCACCCTAGATTCTGGCCTTAATCTCCTTCCAAGCCAAACCTCACGAGTCTGCAATTTTCATCTCCATAATATCTCCAAGATCTGACCCTAGACATGACCAAGCTGTTCATCCATGCCCTCATCCTCTCCTGCCTCAATTACTGCAACTCTCTTCTGCCTGGCCTCCACTTGAAACCACATTGTCCCCCCCCCCCCACAGTCCCCTCCAGTCCTCAAATGATATTCGTCAAACTGCTCTGTGCATATCCAACTCCCAGGCACCACCCATCAGACACGCCCCCTCCAAAACATTCAAACAAGCCATCAAAACCCACCTCTTCAAGATGGCCTACTCACCCCCTATCACACTAACTCCACTGAACACTTATTCTACAGCCCTACTTAGTGTGTCCATCTCCACTACCCTTAGATTGTAGGCCTTTAGCAGGGTCCTCCTTTCCCTAGTGTAATCTAAATGATCGGCTTGTACTCTTATTACTGGGCCTACCTAAACAGCCCAAAATTGCATAAGGATTCATTTTTGTACCATTTTGCCTTGGACAGCTTTGTCCTATGATCCAAGATAGAAGGCAAAGCGGCCATGCACATCCCATAAAAACCTCTTTTGTTTAAAAAATTTAAGACATACATTACATCCTCAGCAGACAATGGAGAGAGGCACAGGCAGGTTAGGACCTCCCTAACCTGCCTGTACCTCTTTCCATTGTCGTCCCTAACCTGCCTGTACCTGTCTCCATTGTCTGAGGATGTAATGTATGCCTTTAAAATTTTAAATTTTTTTGGGGGGGGGGGGGGGAGGGGTGTGCATGGCCGCTTTGCCTTCTATCTTGGATCTACTACTTCTTCTAATATTGGCTTAATTGCACTCCCAGAGAAAATTGGCCTTCCAGTGCACAGCACGCTCTCTCCTTGTATTCTAACACCTTTGCCCTATGTTGTATAACCTTGTTAGTTCTGTCATCCATTGTATATACTTGTCCAGTGCTGTGTATGCTTTATAAATACCCATGTTAAACTGGGCAGGGTTTCAGGTCTGCTCTGCTGTTTTTTCCTAAAGACTGGTTTTAAAGGACAGGTTACAGCTACTGATCACGCTGAAATGATCTATATGATTTTTGCATGACAAACGAGGCTTTCTTTGGGCAGTAGTACAGTTATTACATTTAAGTTGTGTCCCTAGTACAATGTTTGGCAATAATAAATAAATTGGAAATAAAGTCCCCCTCCCATTGCAAATACAGTAACCGTAATATACCCTCATGACATGCATACTAAAAGTTCCTAAGGGACTTATGCCAATTTTTTTTTTTTTTTTTTTTGAAGGATCTGATTTATTATTTCATTTTGGTTACTATGGGGTGGGGGTGGAAGGGGTTAAAATTATTTTTTTCAATGTAATTGTGTATTCTCACTTGGCCACAAGATTGCTCCACACTTACTTTCAGAGTACTGTAGACAGGAACTAGAGTATGCATAAAACAGTGTGCTTTCGCTTTAAGAAAAGCCGTCTCACTGACGCTGGCTTTTGTTCATCACTGGCACAGTGATCGGGTTTTGGAACAGCTGTTTCCCATTCACTGACCACGGAACAGTGGGATTGCAGGAAAGTCGTACAGCAGCAGTAAGCAAACCATATGTATATCCATGCTCCTTATCCGCAAGTGAAGTATGAAGGGGCCTAGATCTACATGGCAAAGATCTGAAAGTGGTTAAATGCCAACACTGGCTGCTCAGCTGTAGACAGTGGTAGTATGGTGGTTATTCATAAAGGGAGCCTGAAATGATCCAGTGATCATTTTGGGTGATCTTTTCTCTACTGCCTGTGGGCATTTTAAGGGAGTTTGAGGGGAAGTCCTATAATTGTGGTAGTAAACTTCAGACAATTTAGCCATTTAACCAAGTGATTGACCATTGTACTTGTTACAGAAATTGTGTCTAAGCTATGGAAGGAGGATTTTTTCTTTGGCCATCAATATCTAAATGGTTATAACCCAGTTCTGATCAAGAAATGCTTGAAGATTCCAGAGAACTTCCCAGTTGATGACCGCATGGTGGCTCATTCCTTGGGGACCTGCACCAGTCTTCAGAATGAAATTGAGGTCCGTCGTAATATAAAATCTGTTTAGGCAGGGGCATAATTAACTACATGTTGTAGGGCCCCCCCCAAGCATAACTTTGATGGGGCCCCTTAATGTTCACAACCCTTTTTGCCTCTTCTTTGTGACCCTCACAGCCTGGTGGCCCATCTCACAAGCCTCTTAAAAGGTGTGGCCATCAGGATCTTCATACCCATTACGTGCAGCCAAAAAAATACCGGATCTATAGTATCGGAGGGAAGGTTAGTAGTTGGGGACCCCCATACACATCTGGGCCCCCTGCAGTTGCAGTGGCTGACCCCTACCCCTTAGTTAGACCCTGGCCAGAACAAGAAGCCTAGTTACACTTTGCAACCCAAATGACCCATAGCATTACAAGAGTAATTCTACATTGGCTTTTTGGCTCGGTTAATGAGAAGTAATGACTCTTCTGTCTTGCAGAGTGGCAACCTTTTCCTGGCAGATTACAAGATTTTGGATGGCTTTCCTGGAAATAAGTCTGTCAATGGTAAACAGCAGTACCTTGCTGCCCCCCTGTGTCTGCTGTGGAAAAATCCTCAGGACCAGCTTCTCCCCATTGCCATCCAGGTAAATGGGGTTGTAGGTTTCTCATGGTTTTACTGGAATGAAAGCTACTAGAAGTACCCATGGCCAGATGGATCAGGGACCTCTGCCGATGAACGGCCACCCCCGCTCCATCTGACTGGATCTGCTGGCTCCGCTATGAATGATCATTTACACAATCATGGCAAAAATCAGAGGATCGTAACAATCCTTTGATTCAATCCAACATGGAGTCATTCAAAAATGAACAATCGCCATGGGTGGTATGTGTCGAAACAGTTTATTGAATTTACGTTAAATGTTGTGCAATATTGTGATAATTGGCTCTTTCTAAATCCATCTCAGGAATCTTCTAAATCATGAAGACCCTTCTACTAAAAGCATTCTGTAGCGATGGATCATTGAACAAAAACATCCTAATTATCCCTCTGATCTGCTGCTAATTGACCTCTGTCCATCCCTCTCCGTAGAGATGAGCAACATATCTCTGCAGCAATAGTTCGTTACACTGTTCAGAATGGTTGCCAACAATTTTTCCTGATGACCATTATCAAACCATTTTACACCTCGTAACATATCCCACTAATGACTTCCTGCACTTCAAATCGGATACATTCCAATTTGAAGATCTGTAACTACTTATAGCAGAACATACAATTCAGAACACCCATTTTTAAGTTTCTTACTAACCGTATATTGATATGCAACCCTGCCTTTCCAGTAATGTTTAGCTTGGGCATTACAAGCAAAAAGGGCTCTGGTAAACGTTTTAAATCAATCCGCACACACAGACTGAAAGACAGCTTTTTCCCATCTGCCATAAACTTGATGAACTCTGAATCCTCTCTGAAATAATTTTTTTAACAGTAAAGTTTGTTTGTTTTTGAGAAACATTACAACATAACACAATGTGATAGAACAATGAGGTACAGTTGTGGTTATCAATACAAGACAATGCATCGGAGAGATTCCTGATACAAACCCTCTTAAATATCAAGTATAGTATAGTTACATAAACACCGTTGTGGTACCAGGTTAGTGTTACATATTGGGTTGCCTGTATCCAAGAAACCACCCTGTAGAGGAGAAGACAGAAGCAGAGCAGAAAGGAGAAGAGAAAAAGAAGAAAAGATGACCGTCCGTACCCCGAGTTGCCCCCGACCCTCTACCTCCGCATGGCCTAATCCTCATAGGTCAGAGAGACTGAATTTATTCCAATACTGATATAATAATTTTAGAGTCCGTAGGGTCCATAATTCTGGCCTCCCATATGCCCCAGATTTTATGGTATTTCTTTGGGCATCTCCTATTCAGGTATGTAGTTTTTTTATATAGAGGCAGAGAAGAGTTGATAGCTTTAGCCCATATTCCCAGTGTAGGAACGGAAGATTTTTTTCCATAATTTAAGTATTTCTTTGCGAGCTTGGAAACAGAGGGTTTTAACCAATATCTGTTTATGGTGAGTTAATGTCCTCCATTTTCCCAAGTAACAGGAGGCCTGGATCCAGTGGAAGAGCAACCTTCAGTAGTCTATTAATTATGGATAGTACGTCTTTCCAAAAGGGGACAATCCTAGGACACGTCAAAACATATATGCACGAAAGAGCCTCGGTCCGCCTGGCATCTCCAGCAGACGTCCGAAAAAGATTGGTCCATCCTGTGCATATGCTCCGGCGTATAGTAGGCTTGGTGTAAAAACTTAGTCTGAACTAGTTAGTCTCTGGCTGAAATGACCGAGGTCGGGTACAGTTCTAAGAGTTCGTCCCAGTCGTCCCTTTCCAATCCCGTCACCACCTGTTGCCATTTGTAGAAGCATTTTATCAAGTTAAGTGTTGTTAAGAGTTAGAAGTGCTAGATATATTGCTGAGCGCACCTTAGGTAAGTCTCTAGTTAAAAGTAGTTTTTCTAAATCATCCATGGTGAGTATTGGAGGGGATCTTCCAAATTGTGAAGAGTAGGCATGCTTAAGTTGAAGGTAACGGAAAAGGTGTGAGTTTCGTAGGTTAAATTGTGTTTTTTTTTTTTTTTTTTAGGAGTCAAATGTTAAAATTGTTTGCCCCTGTTGTATGTGAACTAGTGTTTTAATTCCAAAGCTCGCCCAGATTACTGGGTCCGGGATGGTCATGAAGTGTTGAAGCTGGGTGTTTCCCCCATAACGGGGTATGTGGTGAGAGTACACCTTCCCTCGCCAGCGGGGGGGCCCTAGCCGCCCTCCATGCCTTCCACACCGTTAACATAGCTTGCGTGGTTTGTGAGGAGCATTTAGGACGTCTATAGGGTAAGTTTGTTCATTTTTCGTACGAGCCCAGGATTGCAGCCTCTGTGGTGGTTGCAGGATTGAGCTCATCCTGCGAAAACCACCAGCGGGTCGTTACCAGTACAGAGGCCCTCTCTGAAATAATTAACACTGTGTACAAATTGTTTAAATATCTAATACCTGGCATATGTTTATAATTTCTTCTCTTCCTTGTTACTATCACTATGTTCCCTATATGCACCGTGGGGTTGTCATGAAAAGTAATTTCGTTGTATTCACAATGACAATGTGAATTGAATTGAAATTTGGGTGCACCAATATGAATTACGCCTATAGCAATGCTCAGACAGTAATTTGGAACATAAATTACTATAAATAGCATAAATCGGCTGTCAGCTGAATTTTAAGTCTTACTCCTGAGTCCAGTGGCCTGGAGAGGAAATGGTGACTCCGCATGGACAGATTGAGACGTTTTCAGCATTACCATGCGCCCAAATTTCCCAGCGCCTTAATCACATGAATGCATGTCGGGCATCCTTCTGCCCCAGAAGACTCTGTAGTAAACAGGAATATCAGATTTCTGAGCGGAGGAAGGAAACCTCCTAGACCCTGCCCACAGTGATTTCACCTTGCCAGCAAATAAAGATGCCGCACGCATTGCTAAAATTCTGAGAATGTAACTATGGGTGAGGTGAAATTTTACAGTGGGCAGACACTAACTGGAAACGTGAAACCTTTTGTTCATAAAGTTCCTCTGTATGGATGACCTGTACTAATACTGATTTCCTTCTATCTTCTTAGTTGTCTCAAACCCCAGGAGACCATTCTCCAATCTTCTTGCCCAACGAACATGAATATGACTGGTTACTGGCCAAAATGTGGGTGCATAATTCTGAATTTCAGGTTCATGAACTGATTTCACATTTCCTTAAAGTCCATGTGCTCGCTGGGACCTTCACTGTCGCAACCAATCGACAACTTCCAATGAGTCATCCAGTGTACAAGGTAAAGACTTTGGATGTTTACATGAAATGATCCAGCAAAACAAAATCAAACGGATCATTCTTCATCCATGCCGAACATTCCCACCTCTCCAGATTCTGTCATGTCCAAAGAAGTGACACCTCACCAGCCAAATGGCAGGAAAGCCATTTTGCACATTAGCCAGTAAATGTTGGACTTTGGCCAGCGGTCATGCAATACATTGGCCACTTTGAGAAATGCCCGGCCAGTTCCCGCTTTGGCCATAACGTGTGTAGCATTTATCTCTCATGCACCCAAGATCTAGTTATCCCAATTATCTTATCTCCAGTTTCACATTGTAACATTGTGCAGGAGAATAATCTTTATTTTTGAATGTTTGTACTATCTGTTTCACCCTGATCTCAGGAAGTGGTAATTAATGATATTGTATTTATATACTATGCTGTAAATATGATGTAAGCTTAATTCCAGTCTACCCATCTTTACCAGCTGATTATTCCACACCTTCGCTTCACACTGGAGATATACTTACTTGCCTCAGTAAAGCTGATCGGTCCTGGAGGTCTGTTTGACCAGGTAATGTTTATGTTCGGTTAAAGTTGCACTCTACATAGATCTTGGATAACATTTGTGCCCACTCTGTTGCAGAGCCTGTTTATGCAAGTAGAAAACAATCCAATTGATGTCTGAGCTATATCTTCTGTACTTCAGGGCTTGCCTTACATCGGTAGCACCAAAAACTGAAACAATCCCAACAGTGAGAACCTGAGCAACATAAATTTTAAAAGTACTGGTCTAACTTTGGGGTTTGCAGAGAAAATTTTGGTTTAAAGGGTGTAGGATATGGTAGTAGAATATAGGTAAATGTATGGATAGTCTTCTACTAAAAGAACAGTAAATTTGTTTTGTAAAGTGTTATGAGAAAAGATGATTAAAAGAGAAATAATCCCCTTAACCTGTCAGCATGGTGTAGAGAAAATGCGCACACAGAGCTGCACACCCCTTTTTTCTTAAATGGTTCACATATCCTTCCCTCCCTACCCTCACAAGTTGGTGTGTAGTAGGTAAGTAGTGGTGAGATATCGGGCCTTTATTGTGAAGGAGCTGCATGTGATGTCATTACCCACAAGGTTGTTCAACCCAGGCAGAATTTTAATTAGTCCTAACACTAATTTAACTAAGTGGAGAAACTTCACCTTTTCAGCTGGCTGTCCATTGACTGCAGGACTCTTCCCTCTAAGAACTTGGTCTTCTGACTCCTGCCATCAGCTTCACACTGGGTTAATTTCCACCTTTATAGTGCCTCAAATCTATATAGTGGAATATCTGTAATATTTGCTGATATTTCACAAATGACCTAAACTCTCCCTACACCACACAGATCCCACTGGTGGGTGCCTAACCTTAAACCCCCTAGTGGGCAACTAACCTTAACCCCTCTAGTGGGTAAATGGCCTCAAACCTTGTGGCCACCTAACCTTACATGAAATTGCATATTTACGCCTATTCAAGAGAAGGAGAGAGGAGACCGGCACTGCAGTCGGCACTGCAGTCAACTCTGTGGAAGTGCATTCTTGTGCGACAACGGCCGTAAGGCATACAGTGCCCAGCACCCACCATCAACCACACTGCCGCCCAGATTGGTATGTCGCATGTTTGCACTTATGTGTTTTTATGCCTGTCATTTTTTCACACCATGGAATAAACAGTTGAATGCAGTGCCGGTCTCCTCTCCTCTCTCTCCTTGAACAGTATATTGCTATCCTATCGATCAGAGCACGCAGTCTCAGCCATTTAGTGTGAAAGGCATTGTGAGTTCTACCAGCTCCTCGCTCAACGCCAACCTAACAACTTCTCTACCCAAAACTATTATATTTACGCCTATACATACTGTATATACTCTACTGTAAGTCGAGAAATTTTAGGTCTGATCTACTTTTCTAACTTGTACTCACGTCAGACCTTAATTTCTGACTTGTAGTTGAGTATTAAGCATCCCTCTGCTGTTACTTCTACGACATCGCTGACTGCAGATTGTGTACCCCTGCACTGTTCATCCCCCAGGCTGCTGTAGTGCCGCTGTGACCCCCCCCCCCCTACCTGTTCTGACAGGATGCTCCAACCCTCGTCAGCTGTGGGGGGAGGAGACTCTTGTTTCCGGTCACTGTTCCTATTACCAGAGTGTAAATCCATGGCGCTAGTCTGTGGAGACAGGAGCTGCTCAAAATACCCCGTTCCAGCCACCGATCACAGCCGCATGCAGAATTTACACACCGGCCTGCGATTGAAGCTCCTTCCCCTCCCAGCCATGTCAGTAGTGTCCAGCCTCTTGAAATCTCTGCTCTCCCAAAAGTGTCACCGCTGCTGTTCGTGAGAGCGTCACTGTGCAGCGCAGGGGAGAGGCAGCAGCATTACAGGTATCCATTCCTGCCAGCACTGAGGCAAGATACCTGGAGAAATGAACCCCTTATAAACTGCAAGCATGTTTCCAACACTGTGCTACTGTTAACACATTACCAGCAGCACAGTGTGGGGAAGATGAATAAAGATCATAAGGGGATAACTGATCCAGGTATCTTGCATCATAAATGTACAAACATGTTTGTTTTAAAAAAAATCTCTTTAAAGGATACACTCACTAAATATAGTTAAAAAAAAAAAACTGTGTGGGGAGTTGTACAGGGGTTGACTTCTACTTGAGTGATCAAAAAAAGGCGGTTAAATATTGGGGTTGACTTGTGGTCGAGTATCTAAGGTAATCACGAATTGTTAGTTTGACTTTGAATAAGCATTCGTAATTACACATTCATTTATGCATAATTTCGTGCTGACTTTGGCGGTGTATAGCAAAGGCCACATACATGCTATTGCTACCAAAATTGCATATGTTAAAGAGACACTGAAGCGAAAAAAATATAATTGGTTGTGTAGTACGGATAATTACCAGAAGATTAACAGCAAAGAAAATAGTCTCCTATTTTTATTTTCAGTTAAGAGGTTTTTTGTTTTGTTTGCCGCTGTTGTGGCCAGGAACGCGAAGAATCACTCGCGTCCCCAGCCTGTCAGCTCCTGTCACCACCGAAACAGGAAGTGTGTTTTTTTTTTTTTTTTTTTTTTTTTTTATCTGTGTCCCTTTAAGGAGAATACTGGATAGAAGTTGATAGAAAAATTCAAGATCTTGTAGTTTTTGAGAATCTATTTTAAAAATACAAAGAAATTGTTAAACTTGTGCCCACTATCCTCAACATGTCGCCATAGCGTGTATGTGGGCTCTGCTCTTCACTGCCAAAGTCGGCATAAAATTACACGTAAATTCACGTGTAATTACCAATGCAGAAGATTGCATACAAAATTATGATTTTCCCTTAAGTTCTGCATTATGATACGTAAATGCAACTTTCGAGGCATAATTTCTGCGCATCCCTATTTACAAATGTGTTTTTTTTTTTTTTGCTTGTTTTTTTTATCGTAAATTACTTTTTGGGTGATTTACAGAAGATGTCTGCTTGAAATAAAGAATTGTTCGTACAAAATGTTACTATTTTTGTTTGTAGAGGATTACTGGATACCATTTTCATATCTATTTTGGATAATTCTATGTTTTTATTACATCAGGCTACATCATTTGGCTCTAGTGAGATTGGAGGATTTCTAAAGAAAGCCATGGAAGAGGTGACCTACAGCAGTCTCTGCCTTCCTGATGACATCCAGGCCAGAGGACTGGAGACTGTGCCTAATTACCTGTACAGGGAGGATGGAATGAAGGTCTGGGCAGCTATAGAGAGGTATACATCTGCCTTGCCTAAAAATACTGCACATGGCATCAAGGTCTTAAGTTATGCACACATCCAGATTAGAGGCCTGCATCGGGGTCTGGTTCCAAGCAGTCAAAGCAAGCCTAACAATTCTGTATCTTTTGCCTTCCCAAAATCTGTGAATGCTGGCACCAGAATGCTTGCTGATTTGTTTGCTGCCTCTCATCTTTAATGCCAGTAGACTCCTTCCTGCTCTCAAGCTGCGCTCTCCCCTCCTCTCCTTTTTAATAGATGGTTACAAATCACTGGGGCATGCTGTGTTAAAAGGAAAGTGCGATAGGAAAGCTCTGTCGGTTAGTGACTCGGGATACAGTGGCTTGCAAAAGTATTCGGCCCCCTTGAAATTTTCCACATTTTGTCACATTACTGCCACAAACATGAATCAATTTTATTGGAATTCCACATGAAAGACCAACACAAAGTGGTGCACACATGAGAAGTGGAATGAAAATCCTACACTATTCCAAACCTTTTTTACAAATAACTGCAAAGTGTGGTGTGCATAATTATATGGCCCCCTGAGTCAATACTTTGTAGAACCTACTTTTGCTGCAATTACAGCTGGCAGTCTTTTAGGGTATGTCTCTACCAGCTTTGCACATCTAGAGACTGAAATCCTTGCCCATTCTTCACAAACACTGTCCATCTAATCTGACTAAGCTGGAGCTATTTTGCAAACAGCAGTTTTCAGATCTTGCCACAGATTCTTGATTGGATTTAGATCTGGGCTTTGGCTGGGCCATTCGAACACATGGATATGTTTTTGTTTTAAACCATTAAACCATTCCATTGTTGCCCTGGCTTTATGTTTAGGGTCGTTGTCCTGCTGGAAGGTGAACCTACAGCCCAGTCTCAAGTCTTTTGCAGACTCCAAGAGGTTTTCTTCCAAGATTGCCCTGTATTTGGCTCCATCCCTCTTCCTATCAACTCTGACCAGCTTCCCTGTCCCTTCTGAAGAGGAGCACCCCCAGAGCATGATGCTGCCACCACCATATTTGACAGTGGGGGATGGTGTGTTCAGAGTGATGTGCAGTGTTTTCTGCCACACGTAGTGTTTTGCATATTGGCCAAAAAGTTCTATTTTGGTCTCATCTGACCAGAGCACCTTCTTCCACATGGTTGCTGTGTCCCCCACATGGCTTGTGGCAAACTGCAAATGGGATTTCCTATGCTTTTCTGTTCACAATTGCTTTCTTCTTGACACTCTTCCATAAAGGCCAACTTTGTGCAGTGTACGACTAATAGTTGTCCTATGGACAGATTTCCCCCACCTGAGCTGTAGATCTCTGCAGCTCGTCCAGAGTCACCATGGGCCTCTTGGCTGCATTTCTGATCAGCGCTCTCCTTGTTCTAGCTGTGAGTTTAGGTGGAAGGCCTTGTCTTGGTAGGTTTACAGTTGTGCCATACTCAGAATCAGAATCGTTTATTTCGCCAAGCATGACTGGGTCATGCCCGGAATTATTTTTGGCACAGTGCATATACATATAGCTCAGGGAGAGACATAGATGGAAAGAGACATAGATAGCAGCAACAGCAAAGGCATCAAGTACACATTAAAATACATTACAACATTCCAATATATGCATCACAGTCCCCAGTGTGACCTGAGGAGCCTGGCAGTTAGTCTATTGGACTGGTTGGTTCGGTCAACTGGTCAGCCATAGCGCAGCCGGCACAGCTGTCCGTCGGGGCTTGAATTGACGGTAGTATGTGGAGAGAATTTAGGAGGTTGACCGCTGAGGGGAAGAAAGAATTCCTATGTCTCACGGTTTTTGTGAAGATAGCCCGTAGCCTCCGGCCCAGTGGCAGCAGGCTGAAGTAGCGGTGGCCTGGGTGTGTGGGATCGTTGGCAATCTTCAGTGCCCTGGATTTCAGCCTTTTGTTGTGTAGTAGGGCCAGTGAAGGGAGGGGGCACCCAATGATCCTCTCCGCTGACCTTATGACCCTCTCTAGTATGTCCTTGTCGCTGGTGGTGGCGCCGGCATACCAGACCAGGATGGAAGAGCAGAGGATCGACTCGATGGTGGCTGAGTAGAAGTTAGTTAGAATTACTTGAGTCATGCCGAACTTGGCTGAGTAGAAGTAAAGTCTCTGCTGGGCTTTCTGTTGGGTGGTAGTGATGTTAGGCTTCCATCTTAGGTCGCTGGAGATGGTAGTACCCAGGAGCCGGGCACAGGGCACCCTGGCTACCTCGGTTCCGTCAATATGAATTGGAGGTGCGGTGTGGGCAGACTTCCTGAAGTCAATGATTAGTTCAACTGTTTTTGCAGTGTTAAGCACCAGCCTGTTCTCCTTGCTCCAGTTGCAGATTCTCTCCACCTGCTGACGGTACTCCTGAACACCATCCTTGGTGACAAGGCCAATGATGGTGGTGTCGTCAGCGAACTTGATGACCTTTAAAGAGTCTGCCTCAGATCTGCAACTGTTCGTGTAGAGGGAGAACAGCAGTGGTGACAGGACGCAGCCCTGAGGAGCACCTGTGTTTGTGGTTGCAGCTTGGGAGTGGATATCGCCCAGTCTGACGACTTGGGACCTGTTGGTGAGAAAGTCCGTGATCCAGAGTTGTAGGCTTGAGTGGACTTCAAGTGCAGCCAGGTCCCGTTGGAGGATGCGTGGGCAGATGGTATTGAAGGCCGAGCTAAAGTCCAAGAGTAGTATCCTAGCGTACGTGTCTGGCCTGTCAAGGTGGTCGTTGATGAGTTCCAGACAGATGTTGATTGCATCATCGGTGGACCTGTTCGCCCTGTAGGCAAACTGGTAGGGGTCTAGATGGGGCGAAGTGGAGTGCTTAAGGTGGGCTAGGACCGCCCGCTCCATGGTTTTCATGATGACGGACGTCAGGGCCACGGGCCTAAAGTTGTTAAGTTCAGAGACCCCTTGTTTCTTGGGGACAGGTATGATAGTGGACCTCTTAAAGCATACAGGGACCTTGCCTTCCTCTAGGGACTTGGTAAATATGGCAGAGAGGATGGGAGCAAGTTGCCGAGAGCAGGTTTTAAGGCAGGCTGGAGATACTCCATCGGGGCCGGAGGCTTTACTGGCATTTAGTGTTGATAAGAGGCGCATGACCTCTGCCTCACCCACCACCGAGGGAGAGAACAGGCTCTGGATGTTTGTGGGGCACAGAGGGGAAGCTGGTGCCAGGTTTCCCTCCGGTGTTACCTGGTTCTCAAACCTGCAGTAGAATCTGCTGAGTTCTTCTGCTAGTGCCAGGCTGGGTGTTGCATGCTGGGGTTGGGGCTTGTAGTTAGTGGTGGCCTTCAGTCCCTTCCATACAGCTCGTGTGTTGTTTGAGCATAGGTTGATTCTAATTCTCTCAGCGTACTCCTTTTTTTTTTTTTTTTTTTTTTTTTTTTTTTTTCCAGCTCTCGATTGAGGTCATTTCTTGCCCTTCTGTAGTCCTCCTGGTTCCCGGACTTGTGTGCAGCCTCCTTGCGTCTCCGCAGTTGGAGTAGCTTGTTGGTGAACCACGGCTTGTTGTTCGGATACACCTTGAAGGATTTTGTTGGTACACACGAGTCCTCGCAGAAACTGATGTATGAGGCGATGTTGTCTGCCCATTCGTCCAGGTTCGGTGTTTCCAGGGACTTCCAGTCGGTGCATTCAAAGCAGGCCTGAAGTTTCAGTTTGGCCTCGTCCGACCACACCTTGGTAGACTTAACGATCGGTTTAGCTGATTCTAGGCGCCTCCTGTAGGTAGGGATAAGATAAATGAGACTGTGATCAGAGGAGCCCAGAGCTGCCCGTGGGACTGCTTTGTATGCCTCCTTCAGTGCCGTGTAGCAGTGGTCAAGGGTACTCTGGCCCCTGGTGGGGCAGGCTACATGCTGATGATAGCGTGGCATCTCCTGGCGCAGGTTGGCCTTGTTAAAGTCACCCGCTACGATGAACAGTGAGTCTGGAAGGGATATCTCCCACTGCGAGATGGTGTCACTAAGGACCAGTAGCGCAGATTTGATGTCGGCATCGGGGGGGATGTAAACTCCAGCAAGGACGTAAGAGGAAAACTACCGTGGTGAGTATGGCGGCCTACAGTTGATCAGTAGTAGCTCCAGGTCCGGAGAACACTTCCTATCGAGTATCGTGGGGGTAGGGCACCATGAAGAGCTGACGTAAAAGCAGATGCCACCCCCTCTTTTTTTTTTTCCCCGAGAGGAACGGGTCCCTGTCTGCTCGGATGATGCTGAAGCCTGGGAGAAGGGCGTTCTCTGGGATGTCCTCGTGTAGCCATGTTTCCGTGAAGCAGAGGGCCGGAGTGTTACTGCTGAGGTCTCTCCTGTCGCAAAGGAGGTGCTTGGAACAGTGCTCCTTGGGATGTTCGAGGCTTTGGAAATCTTTTTGTAGCCTAAGCCTGCTTTAAATTTCTCAATAACGTTATCCCTGACCTGTCTGGTGTGTTCTTTGGACTTCATGGTGTTGTTGCTCCCAATATTCTTAGACAAACCCCTGAGGCCATCACAGAGCAGCTGTATTTGTACTGACATTAGATTACACACAGGTGCACTCTATTTAGTCATTAACACTCATCAGGCAATGTCTATGCGCAACTGATTGCACTGACCAAAGGGGGCTGAATAATTGCGCACACCCCACTTAGCAGTTAATTATTTGTAAAAACGTTTGGAATCGTGTGTTTTTTTTCCATTCCACTTCTTCTTACATGTACATAGAGATGAGCCGAAATTTTCGAAATTTCGAACTGCTTTTATTGCGAATGCGAAATTTAACATTACGACCCAAATTCGTAATTTCGTAATTAATTTTCAAATCGTAATTTACAATTTCGTAATCGAAATTTCACTCCCGTAATGACGAATTTCGTGTCTCCAACCGAAATTTTACTTTTTCATGCCTAAAATGAATAGGCCAGCCAGCCTCCTCCTCCTCCTCCTCCTCCTCCTCCTCCTCCTCCTCCTCCTCCTCCTCCTCCTCCTCCTCCTCTCTCTCTCTCTCTCTCTCTCTCTCTCTCTCTCTCTCTCTCTCTCTCTCTCTCTCTCTCTCTCTTTCTCTAGAGATCTGTAGTATTTCAAAACCATACTCACATTCATGACATGTCCAGGGATCAAACCCAGGCCAACCACATGGAAGACAGCTATGCTCACCACCATACCACCAAACACACACTAAATAGACTGCTAACCTAAATCTTACTTGTAGACAGTCATATGAGACACATGCTGGGTGCAGGGCTTTGTGATTGGACCATGGACCATGCGATAGAGTGAGGTGCAAAAATGAAATCATGCCTAGCAGAGGATGGTTTCACAATGCTAAATGCTAGGCTGGCTGTGGTGCAATTGGTTAGTGCGTCTGGCTGGTAACAGCAAGGTTACAGGTTCGATTCCATCCAGGCATGTCTTTTCCTTTTGCGTTCAACAGTTGTCCAAACAGAGCCAACAGAGCCCCAGATAGCCATGTAGAGTTAGGTCACAGCTAGCCTGGCTGTGGTGCAAATTGGTTAGTGTGTCTGGCTGGTAACAGCAAGGTTACAGGTTCGATTCCATCCAGGCATGTCTTTTCCTTTTGAGTTCAACAGTTGTCCAAACACCGAGCACAAAGTTTTGCATGCGTAAAGTTTTACGCACGCAAAATACCCCATGGGGTTCAATGGCGCAGTGCGCGCACGCAAAAGGAAAAGACATGCCTGGATGGAATCAAACCTGTAACCTTGCTGTTACCAGCCAGACACACTAACCAATTGTACCACAGCCAGGCTAGCTGTGACCTAACTCTACATGGCTATCTGGGGCTCTGTTGGCTCTGTTTGGACAACTGTTGAACGCAAAAGGAAAAGACATGCCTGGATGGAATCGAACCTGTAACCTTGCTGTTACCAGCCAGACACACTAACCAATTGCACCACAGCCAGCCTAGCATTTAGCACTGTGAAACCATCCTCTGCTAGGCATGATTTCATTTTTGCACCTCACTCTATCGCATGGTCCAATCACAAAGCCCTGCACCCAGCATGTGTCTCATATGACTGTCTACAAGTAAGATTTAGGTTAGCAGTCTATTTAGTGTGTGTTTGGTGGTATGGTGGTGAGCATAGCTGTCTTCCATGTGGTTGGCCTGGGTTTGATCCCTGGACATGTCATGAATGTGAGTATGGTTTTGAAATACTACAAATCTCGAGAGGGAGAGGGAGAGGGAGAGGGAGAGGGAGAGGGAGAGGGAGAGGGAGAGGGAGAGGGAGAGGGAGAGGGAGAGGGAGAGGGGGGGAGAGGGAGGGAGACTTTAAAAAAATTTGCGGAAATTCGTAATTAGGTCATTACGCTCATCCCTACATGTACACCACTTTGTGTTGGTCTTTCATGTGTTCCAATAAAATTGATTCAGGTTTGTGGCAGTAATGACAGTGGAAAACTTCAAGGGGGCCGAATACTTTTGCAAGCCACTATTTGATGGGACAAGCGTTAAAGAATGTTCTGCCATGTTCTGTGAAGCTGGAAGGAGGCAGAGAAGCACATGGCAGATAGAGAAGCATATGCCACATGCGACAAGATCTGTTGACTGTGTAGCTGCATCCACAGCAATCCAGCACACACAAGTATGTGATGATAAAAGCCTGTATTTAATTTTGTCATATGCAGAAAACACATGTGTTGATAAATCTGCCCCATTGTCTATTACAAGTGCATGCAAAATGTTTGTTTTTTGGTTGAGATTAACCACTTCAGCCTAACTGGACGGAAATTTTCGTACAGTTAGGCTGCGCGCGCTCCCGTGGGCCCCCTGTGCGTGCTCCCGCTAGGGGCCATTAGCCCAGCGATCAATGAAAGGGATTATAAATCCCTTTCACTGATCGGACTCCCCCCGTCCCCCCCGGAGAAAAGCCGACAGCGTCTCTTCAGACGCTGCGGCTTTTCTGAGATCAAAAAGTTCCCCTGCTTCTATCTTCTTCCTGGAAGCGAGATCAATCGCTCCCAGGACTTTTTGACTGTGGCCATCTTGTTGCCAAATGGCAAACTACACCAAAAAACACTTAACATTGAATAAATACATTTTGAAACATTTACAATCCCCTGTTTACCTCCCACACCAAAAAATACCCACATACAAGTTTTAATATAAAATAAAATATGACAATAGTTACTAAAGGGTCTAAACTTTTTTTTTTTTAAATATTCATGTCAAAGGAGTATATCAATATGATTTATTAAATTATGGGCTTCTAAATAGTGATGGACGCAAATTGAAAAAATGCACCTTTATTTCCAAATTAAATATATTGACGCCATACATTGTGATAGGGACATAATTTAAATGGTGTAATAAGCGGGAGAAATTGGTAAATAAAGTATAGGTTTTAATTATGGTAGCATGTATTAATTTCAAACTATAATGGCCAAAAGCATAGCATTAATTTTTTTTTTTCCATTTCTTTCTTAATATTCCTGTTAAAATGAGTTTAGAATAAATTCTCAGCACAATGTATCACCCACAGAAAGCCTAATTGGTGGCGGAAAAAACAAGATATAGATCAATTCATTGTAATTAGTGATAGTTCTTGGCAAATGAATGGGAGGTGAAAGTTGCTCAGATGTAAAAAACATCTCAACCCTGTAGGGTGAAGTGGTTGAATCTGCTCCAACGGCCAAGTGCACACCAAAAAGAGAAATCCATTACAGTAAATATCGGAGAAAGATTAGTATACCACGTCAGGTTTTGAGGTCCTTATTTTTTTTTCCTGCCTACATACAGGCTCTCAAACGTGCTCCAAGTTTCTGCTGCTTCCCCCCCCCCCCCCCCCCACCCCACACGCACACAGCAATTCAGGCTCTATAGTCCTGCAGGGAATAAACCATCCCTGCTCTGTATTCCGGGACCTGCTGGATACTGGTCAGTCACTCTCCTGTATGAACTACTTCCCGGAAAAACTGCAAAGCTATTACTTCCAAAGGAAGTCTGGTAATGGGTAGCATGGGGGTGCCCAATGTGTGTGTTCTAATTTAGCATTTTAAAATGGTAAATAGAGGCATAATGGTTTACCTCTCCAGAAGGTAGACACCTGTTCAACTGGAAAAATGTTTGTTCAAAAAAGCAATCTATGCGTATCACGTCATGGCCCGCTTCCTCAGTTCAATACAGATGCCTACACTCTATCCCCTATGCTATAAAAGCATTTTGTATTGACCTGAGGAAGCGGGCCATGACCCATGAAACAAGTTGTCAGATTGCTTTTTGAATAAACGCTTCCTGTTGAACTGGTGTCTATCTTCTGGAGAGGGAAGCGATTACGCCCCTATTTATCATTTTAAACTAAAATAGAACATACATTGGACGCCTCCATCCTACCCATTGCCAAGGGCAGAGGTCCCCCATTGCCAAGGGCCGGGTCAACATACCTCAGACTGCTGGGGGGCCAGGACATGCAGAAAATGTTGAAAAACATTACATTGAATCTAGGTATTGATTCCCCCCAATCATGCCTGGAGGACTCCCCGCAGCAGCCATTCAGTCATGCGGCGCCCGAAGAACATCGTTATGCACCAGACAGCGAAGCATACCCAGGTGACAAACTGCTGTCCAGTTGGACATCACTGTCACCTGATGCAGAATTGGATTGGAAGCCAGCGAAGGACTGCTTGCTGGCTTCTACAGTATGTGGATGGGTGATGCCACCACTGCTATTGAGGGCAGCTGATATTTAAAGGTACAGTGGGCCACATCTAAGTTATACATTTTTGTGTTTAGGGGGGCTAGTAAAACTGCCTCGGTGGGCCGCGTTTAGCCTGTGGGGCTTAGTTTGAGCACCACTGGCCAAAGGCATTATCTTACACTGTTGGAATCAATTATATTACTGTGAATATCGGAGAAAGATTAGTATACCACGTAAGGTTTTGAGTTTCTTATTTTTTTTTTCCCCCTAAGAGGCTAGTAATATATATCACCAAATGTACGCACACCCTACACAAAAATAGTCCAGTCTATTCCCCTATCTGTGCTACTTGGATTGTTGGCCAATGGCCATTTCTCAAGCTTCTCTTTTTTTTTTTTTTTTTTTTTTTTTTTAGCGGTAGTTTAAGTATTTTGTTACGGTTTTATAGTGCTTGGGGAAGGGGGTTGTTAAGGATTAGATGGGAGTGATCAGCTACTCTAAGCAAAAATACAGCAAACTACTGGATGTACACTATTTTATTTTATTTTTTTTTACATTTTATTAAATTAGGATGTTCTCAGTGTTGGAAGTTATGACTGTCCAGAAGCCTGGAAATCTACTCCCTCTTCCATGTCCTCATTCCAGTAAAAATGTTCAAATGGTCACAAAATGACATGTCGGCTAACAAGCCAAAATCCAATCACATACCTCAGTTATGTTTGCCATTTGCATGAATGTAGATATGTTTTACTTCAGTGTATAGCAAGTTTTTACATCCTGATCTGTTCCTTTCGCCATGTAGCTTTGTGTCCAGTGTTGTAAATCACTATTATACGAGTGATGAGATGGTCAGAGGTGATCCAGAACTTCAGGCTTGGGTGGCCGAGATCTTCACTAAAGGATTTCAGGAAAATGCATCTTCAGGTAAGTGGGACCCACTGTCAGAAATGGTATCTTAATCAAGCTGCCATTAGGCAGGGGCAGCCATACTGTCCCAGGAAAATAAAGCAAATGTGTAGATAACTGTTCTACTTAACACATGGATTGTACTGTCCATGTTTTGATTTCAGTAAACTTTACATCATTTTTTATTTATATAGCGCCAACATATTCCGCAGCGCTTTACAAAGCACAATAAGACAAGGGGAACATGGATATACTAACAAATTATAAAACAGAGTTCCAAGCAGCACAAATATTGTGACAAAAACAGTAAACATTAGGAGGACCCTGCCCTTGCAAGCTTACAATCTAGTGGGTAGTGGGGGACACATTAGGTAAGGGGGTGAAAGATGGACGAGGCAGTGACCCTTTGCCTCTGATTACATTGTGTCAAATAAGTAAATAAGGGCTATAGAATGTTATAAGCTTGTCTGAAAAGGTATGTTTTAAGAGTGCGTTTGAAGATGTCCAGGTTTGGAGCATGACTTACAGGCTGTGGAAGAGTTCCAGATAAGGGCTGATGCTCGTGTAAAGTCCTGGATGCGAGCATGAGAGGAGGTGATCAGCTTGGAGGCCAGGAGAATTTCTTGGGAGGAGTGGAGGTTGCGGGAGGGACAATATCTTGAGATTAGCGATGAGATGTATGGAGGGCACAACTCATGGAGGGCTTTGTATGTTAGTCAGGAGTTTGAACTGGATCCTCTGGGTAATAGGTAACCAGTGGAGAGAACGGCATAGTGGGGCTGCATCGGAAGAGCGTGTGGAGAGGTGAATGAGGTGGGCCGCTGAATTAAGAAGGGATTGGAGAGGTGCTAGCCTTTTTTGTGGTAGCCCACAGAGCAGGGTGTTGCAGTAGTCTAGGCGGGAGATGATTAAGGCATGTACAAGCATCTTGGTGGCCTCTTGTGTGAGGAAGGGGCGGATACGGAATATATTTTTGAGCTGGAAATAGCAGGTGGTGGTTAATGAGGCAATGTGAGGTTTAAAGGAGGGCTCAGAGTCGAGTATAACCCCTAAGCAGCGGGCCTTATTGGTTGAGGTTATTGGGGTGTTGTCTACAGTTATGGTTGCAATTGGTGGAGGTGTAGATAGCGATGGTGGAAAAATCACAATTTCCGTTTTACTCATGTTAAGTTTGAGGAAGCGGGAGGACATAAATGCAGAAACAGCACGTAGACAGTTGGGGACTCTAGATAGTAGTGATGCCAGATCAGGAGCTGAGATAGATTTGGGTGTCATAGTAAGTAAAGCGAATGTTTCCAGGCGTTTTTCATCTTTACTACCTCTGACTGAAGCCAAACCTGATGGAATTTACTCCCTTACATTTTTCCCTCCTAGAAACTGCACTGTCATATCTAGCTTGCTTTTGTAAACATGTGAGTACAGCATAGATAACATTTCAGCAGCTTCTGCAGAGGGATGAGGTGTATGTCCCTTCTTAGCCTCAGCTTGTCATACTGAACTGCCCTCAGCCAATCTGAGAGGAGCAGGAATGTGGGAAGAGACGACAAGCTGACCTCTCCTCTGCAATGTACCAGAATAGCCAGGATGACTGCGATAAGATTCATTACAGCAGACACATTTATGATTTTAATGGAATGCTTGCAATGCAGACTACGTGTCAACTACATAATAAACACAGCAATGGGTAAATGGAATTTGATTTTTGTGGCTGACAATCCCGCTCTAAAGTCGTCTTCTTCTTAAAGTCAGCATTTCTACTTTGCTCTAGATAAATGATTCCTTACAGCTTTAAAGCTACTATCCCACTATCGTTCTGCCCAGCGGAACAGATCCGGACAAAAAATGCTGCAGCATTGGGGCAATGGAAAACAGAACGTTCACACGAGTGAAGAAACTGACCATTCCATGGGGGATGGGGGGATGTCTGGCTGTGAGCCTGAGCGACGGGAGGGTGCAGCAGCTGGGCTGGTGAGGGAGGGCAAAATACATAATGTTCTGTTGAAGCTGATGGTAGAGGCTTCCGACTTCCACGTCATGTGACTAGTCACATGACATGCTGTGTAGACACAGCGGAAGAAGAGTAAGCCTCTACCGCCAGCTGCAACAAAATATTAGGTATGCATTTGCTGCTGAAATGGAGTGAAAATTGTTCCGATTAATCGTTGAGATCTGTCAGTTTGGCAGTGTGTGTGGCGCCATCCAGTGACACGGAGACTGGATCCGCTCACCGGATCTGTTTGGCTCGAAACAAATGTGAACTGGGCCTTTACTCACCTCCCAGGCTCCAGCAATGAGCAGCTTTGGCTGACCAACACCACTCTCACACTGCCGCTAAGTTCTGGGTCACGGCTCATCCAGCCAGAACTGACACTCAAGGCAGAGCATGCGGGGATGTCTGCCAGAGAGGAGGGGAATGCTGATCACTGTGGGAGCGTTAGGAAGGCGAGTTCCCCCCCCTCCTACTGCCGCTGCTAACACTGATCACTACCATTGGCCGGCGATCGTAGTGAAACTTGCGATTACGTCTGAAAATTCCTGATGTCACGCAAAAATTATGCATGTTATAATGCGTGCAAAACGCTAGTGTGACCGTAATATCAGTTAGAATGGCTTAGTGAATCAAGCCCCTGGGGGAATTTTTTTTTTTTTGTACACTTTCTGAAAGTTTGCATCTCAGAAAAATATTGAACATTTAATGGTCACCTTGAGACTCTTGATGTTTCGTTGTTTGCCACATTATTACCATTATTGTAGTATCAGTCTTGATCTAGGCAGTAGCTCAGAATTAGTTCAGCTTTGCCATACACAATTTCCTGTTCTGCCCAACTGTCCTGTCTTTGTCTTTCTATGTGAATTTCCTAATGTCCAAAACACGTTAATTGTGTGTTCTTTCAGGAATCCCATCTTCCTTGGAGACAAAGGCCTCCTTAATCAAGTACCTGACCATGGTGATCTTCAGATGTTCTGCTCAGCACTCTGCAGTTGGAGGCAGCCAGGCAAGTGACAAATACTGTAATTAACCACTTCACCTCCAAGGGTTTTTCCCCTTAATATAGCACTTCTTCCATTCATAGAAGTTTATTACTAGGGATGCTCACTGGACTTTAGCATGTGGTGTGGTTGGTGGTCTAGGGGGGTAAGACAGATACCTACTACACACTGAGACCTGGGTTCAAATCCTGGTCAAGGTATGTAAGCTGTTTTGAAAAACCAATTCCCTACAAGAGGATGGATGGATGGGAGGAGGAGATTTTTTTTAAAATTTCCAACGGAATCCTTGATTTCCGGCGGAACAGAATTTGCTGGTTCCGATCATCCCTATTTATTACTACTTATCACAAGGAAACAATCTATCTTTTAGGCTTTCTTTGGGTGGTACTTTTTACTAAGTTTTATTGTAACTACATTTTAATGGGGGAAAAAAAGCTTTCTGTTGGCGGAGTCTGATCCTTGCCAGCCAGCCTATGTGTTTCAATCCCCCCCTCCCTCCTAGTCAATGACTGTGATCGGCTGTCATAGGCATCAGACTATGACAGCGGATCACCTTTGTGCCTCTGGAGGGGACAGCCGATCTGCCTTAAGCTCAACACACACCATACAATCTTGGTTGTACAGATTTACCAAATCTATGTAGTATAAGGGCCAACAGATTGAAAATACCTTGAATGATTGATGGGATAAGCTCTTATACTACATGAAAGTGGTAAGATTGTACAACCTAGATTGTATGGTGTGTTGAGCCTTAAGCCTCATCTACACGCATAGATGAGGCTGCGATCCGGCGGCTCGATTACCCACCGGATCGCCTCTTCCGCGTCCCCACCGGCGCCGCTTATCTTTCGCTTGATTCCCTGCCATTGTCCCCTTGCGGGGAACGAGCAGGGAATCGGCGGTAGCAAGATCCTACCTGTCGGATCTTCTCAATCAAGCCGCATCAACGGCTCGCTTGATGAGCCACATCGCTGCCTCATCTACCCGTGTAGATGAGGCTTTAGATTGCAGTGCTGTGCAATCTTATTAGCTGTAACAGTCCCCAAGCATGTGATCTCCTGCACTTCACACGATCGGTGTGGAGCTGTTGGCAAAAAGTTAAAGTTCAGTCCCTAAGGTATGGGAGTGTGAGGGGGGAAAGATTTAATTTTCAAATGTAAATATGGGACTTTTTATTTAAAAAAAATTGTATGTAGGTGTAATCTTACCATTTAGCCACAAGATGTCCTCATGCATTACTTTGTTGCATACTATTAGTACGCTAAACAGGAAGCAATGCGTGGCCACCTTGCTTTTGCATTCTGTGAATAACGCGGCATATCTTTGATCGATGGTGCTCATTCACACATGGACTTGGATTAACTTCTTGCTGACCACGTCATGCCGATGGTCGTGGCAGCCCCAGGACCACCTAACGCCAACTGGCATAAAGTCCCGGGGCTTCATTTTGCAGGAGATCATGCGCACACTGCGCGCGCATCTCCTGCTTGGTAGGAGTCTCCCAGTGGCGATCGCCGCCCGGAGACTGTTAGATGGCGAAACCGCCATCTAACAAGCATGTAAAATATTGCCGCTATGCATTATACTAAACGTAGTTTGAATGTTGTTCTAACCAGGATAAATGAGCAAGTGTGGGACTTCGCTACTGAATTTTGTAGGACATAATCTACCATGATAGTGTTGTGTTGGCAACATGTGGGAATGGCTTTGTTCTTGTCATTTGGTTATTTTGCTTTGAGCTATTAGTTTCCTTTCCAGTTTGACTTCTATTCCTGGATCCCAAATGGACCAACCACTATGAAGAATCCTCCACCCACAGCTAAAGGGGTCACCACAATGGAGACAATCCTGGCAACTTTACCTGATGTGAACACTTCTGCAACAGCTGTATCCAGTATATGGGTACTCACCCATGAGCCAGAAGACCAGGTAAGAAAAAAAGGACAAGCAGCAACTGAATATGAAACTGGTCCTGGAAGTGGCCTGTGCAGGCCTACTTTTTAAGACTTGCAGCAAGGTGCTGCAAGTCTACCCACCCCCAAACCGCTATCTGGGCATTCAGATTCCCACACTGGACCTGCAGCCATGCAGAGTTGACAGCAGGGAGCTGTCATGGTTACCTGGATTGACACCTGGATTGGCTTTTATTCTCCTTTCCTGTGGCGCTGCAGTCCTGACATCCTTTTCTGGCTTCTGATCATGACGTGTGATTGTAACTGAGAGGATGGTGTTGGCATTATAGTGCTGCCGGGTGATGGCCTCAGATCCCATGACTGTTCCAAGAGTATGTCGGG
Source organism: Hyperolius riggenbachi (assembly GCF_040937935.1). Taxonomy (NCBI): domain Eukaryota; kingdom Metazoa; phylum Chordata; class Amphibia; order Anura; family Hyperoliidae; genus Hyperolius; species Hyperolius riggenbachi. The sequence goes on from NC_090647.1 coordinate 71,259,897, forward strand.
AGTGCAGCTGTGGAGGCAAGAAGCTGATCAGACAGCTCCCTGACACCTGCTCTACATGCATCCTGAACTCCAGTGCGTAACCTGACCCAAAACTGGTACCCAAATCTGACCAGCATTTTAGGTAACCCATGGCTACTCGACCTGATGCAGGCCTCTAGCTCATGTTGACCCAGACAGATTGAGGTGGAAATGAGACCAACCTTCTTCCTAAATACCCATGTTAGCCTCATGGACTTAATGCAACGATGCGTGTATCAGCTTAACTAGACTTTTTTATTTTATTTTTTTACAGAGGACTCTGGGTAATTTCCCTGATGTGCGGTTTACAGAGGAGGAGGTGCAGAAGTCCATCAAAGCTTTTCAAGATAAATTGGCTGAAATCTCCAAATACATCCAGGAGAGAAATGAGTCCTCACCGCTCCCCTATCCTTATCTGGACCCGAGCATAATAGAGAACAGCGTGTCAGTCTAACATCATACTAGTGCATATGTCAGCTGTTTCTCACCTTTCTGTCTGCTATAAAGAAGGCTTGGGCAAGCATATGACTAGGCATTGCTATTTTGAAAACTCTTGCTATACGTTCCGTACATGTTGCTGGAATTTTACCTCTTTTTTTTTTTCTCCGTTTACATTTAGACAAATTTAGATTCTAATGTGAATTCTGTTTTTTTTTTTTTTTTTTTAACTGCTACCTCAGCAGGTTCCTAATGTGTTCTCAGAATATCTATGCCTGATTTTGCCTCCTAGTTCTGAAGTGTTAGACTTTTGTTCTTATGAACAAATCTATAACTGCCTCATTAAAGTGGACTGCATACATTGGCTTGCTTCGCGGTTTGTTTGTTTTTTTGATATCCTTAAATTGTACGTTACAGGGGCGTTGCTAGGATCCGAAGAGATTCGTGGCACTTTTCAGCACTCCAGCTGGAAAATGGGTGTGGCCACACACCAGAAAATGGTGGAGCTACATTTTGGTCATGGCTGGAGCTAAATTTACATGAATGTAACAGCGGTCTAAGTAGGCCTGCCCAGCAAAATGTTGGCTGAAGCCCCCTCCCTCTCCATTAATACAAAAAATGCAGCATGTCGCCTAAATAGGCAGTGTCACTTACACATACCTGGGCAGTTACCTGGCTTCTGTGCTGGCAGTACTCGCTTTCTGCTAGGTAGCTTCCCTGACCTTCTAATGGACCGCCTCCCATGCTCCCACAGGCCTCCCATTGAGGCACCACAACTGCCAGCATGCAGCCATAGAAGATTTACTGCTCCCTTCATGCCTCCGATTAATGCACCACCGCTCCCAGCATGCCTGACATTGAGTGAACACAGCTGAGCCAGCCTGGGTGACATCTGGGGCACCCCAGAATAGATCCAGGCAGTGGGGCATGTGCCATTGATCTTTGGGGCTAGCAACGCCCCTGGTAAGTTATTGTACATACTCAGTGTTGCTTGGTTTGACAAAAGGTCATCAATCTCCTTGGCGGTTTTCCAAAATGTAGATTAGGGTTAATTTTTAGATGTAATTGGCAGTAACTCTGAGCTGCATTGGAGACCTAATAGGGCTGGGAGCAGTGTGCAGCAGAGTTGTATGATCACTCACCTCTCCACGATACAGCCCCAGCAGCCGGTGTCTTTCCAGGTTCCTTATCTTGTCACTTGAAAGTGGGCGATTTCAGCATAGAGTGAGCACCTCCTGGAGGACAGGAGGAAGACTTGCAGCATATGGCCAAATACCAGGGAAATGGATATTCAATTTCATGTAATGTAGCAGGATGGTGATTACACTCAGGAGACAATATCGACAAACTAATCACAATGGAAGCATTCGCTTTAGTTTTGCTGTACCTAGCGTTTTGCAGTCGGAATCAGATCTGCATTGCTTTCCTCTGCAGCATTTTGTGGAGTCCTGTGTTTCTATAAAACATGCAGCCACCTTCACTACAGAAAAATGCATGTGTGCTTGAGCCCAGATAAGCCTGATATTACATGGAGGTAGTAGACTTAGCCCATGAAAACGATGTATGTTCATAGTATTCAAAACCTGTTGGCCCTCATACAGAGTGTGTGTGGTTATTCCACTACTAAATATATATTTTACTATGGCTAAACCTAACCCTACTCGCACAGAACCCCCCTGCTACTGGTGCCTAATGCTAACCACTATACAACCGCTCCACACCAATTGCCGTGGACGTGGCGGTAGCCCCAGGACCGCCTAACACTGATCGGCATGCAGTCCTGTGGGCGGAGTCTGCAGGGGATCATGCGAGCTCCACTCTGTCATCAGTCTTCCTAGGAGACTGTTAGACCATGAAATGGCTGTCTACTCAGTACACAGGGCTGGATTTGTGCTCTTTACCGCCCAAGGCTGCTGTCACCCGCTGCCCCCCCTTTGGTATAGGTAACCTGATGGACCCTCCAGTATAGGTAGCCAGATGACTCCCTTAATCCCTCCTTTTCCCACTACCCCCTCCCCTTTTCAGGATAGGTAGCCAGCTTGCCTTCACACCGCAGCAGCAATCAGTCATTCATTTCTCCGCTCGTCTCCGTTACAGAAGCTTCCTCTTCCTTTCTGTCTCCAATGCTGCCGAGTCCATAGCCGCCCACCACAATGCAAATGTGCACAGAGAGCAAGGTGGCTGCTGCACAGGCGGCTAGCAGCAGAGTACCCCAATCAGGCACTCGCCTGATCTCCCTGCATTGCAGCTTTTGCAAGTTTTCAAATGCTGCCGCCTGCACTAGTTTAGCCTGCTTCTCTGGTGCCCTAAGCTATGGCCTAAATCCGGCCCTGTTAGTACAGCTCTGGGATCTACGGCAGTGCTGTACTGGGGACAGCCCTGTGATACGGCTGTCCCCCCTAGGACACGCTGCAGTGATCGGCTGTCATAGGCTGATGCCTATGAAAGCTGATCATGGTGATTGTCTGGCGGAGGGAGGGTGGCTAGAGAAATGAATATTAAAAAATGGTTACATTTAATATTTGTAATAAAAAAAAAAACACTGGGGAAGCGATCAGATCCCACCAACAGAGAGCTCTGTTGGGGAGAAGGGGGGGGGGGGTGTGTTTGGAATCACTTGTGTGCGGAGTTCAGCGGCCCTGCAGTGGGGCCTTAAAGCTGCAGTGGCCTATTTAACAAAATGGCTTGGTGTTTAGTGGAGTTTACGCCTGTGGTCCTCAAGTGGTTAAAGGGAACCTAAACAGAGGGATATGGCTGTTTCCTTTTAAACAATACCGGTTGCCTGGCAGTCCTGCTGACCTATTCGGCTGCAGTGTGGTTAAATCACACACCTGAAACAAGCATGCAGCTAATCCAGTCTGACTTCAGTCAGAGCACCTGATCTGCATGCTGGTTCAAGGGCTGTGGCTAAACGGATTAGAGACACAGGATCAGCAGGAGAGTAAGGCAACTGGTAGTATTTTTAAAAGGAAAAATCCACATCCTTCTCAGTTTAGGTTCCCTTTAAAGTGTAGCTGAGATAAAAATGTTAAGTGCCCATATTTTAAATACCCACCACTGATCTGGCACCTCCAGGCCCTGAAACTTACCTTGATTGCCACAAATTGCGGCTTTTATGTCTGCGATATGCGTCAAAGTGTTAACTGAGGCAGCTGCCGCCGTGCACCCAGCTTTCCTTTCCGCTATTCACAGCTTTTATAATGGGTGCCTATGGAAGTGCCTGTGCCCCCCCCCTTCCCCTGCGGTAAAAAAGGGACATGCATTGTATACTTGCAATGAAAGCGTACCTCTGATAGTTTCCCCAGTGTCTTCTTCCTCAATGCCCCTTGGCGGATTTGCTTCTCTCTCTGCGATTACATATTTCCCTGGCGATTGAGGGCCTCACAGCATCAACATCTGGTGACAAACTTTTTATTTTATTTTGTATTGAATTCAATACAATAACCTGTATTGAATTTTATATAAAAAATCCCCCCCCCCCCCCCCCCCCCCCAAAAAAAAAAATGCTTGAAAATGTATTTGAAATTGAACCACTTTTTGCACAGAAATCCTGGGGAAATTGAATAAGGCTTACTTGAAAGCATTCATTAAAGTATAAAGCTGGCCATACACTAGGCCGATTCCCCGCTAAACGACAGCAGATTCGACCACTGGGATTGAATCTGCTGTCACATCGTTCCCGTTACATGCTGAATTTCGATCTATTTCGTCCGATTGCTCCATGTGGGAAATTACCGTCGATCGGTCGCAGGTAGGGAGTGCTGCGTTTGAGTGCCCGACGGCTGACGCAATAGAGCGGCAATACATTACCTGCTCCGCCGGCACGACTGCCCCCGGTCACCGCTGCTCCGTCTCCGCTCTGGTCTCCGGGTCCGGAATGCTTCACTTCCTCCTGCCCGGCAGGAGGTTTAAACAGTAGAGGGTGCTCTACTGTTTAAACTTCCTGCCGGGCAGGAGGAAGTGAAGCACGCCGGACCCGGAGACCAGACCAGAGTGGAGAGCAAGCAGCGGTGACCGGGGCAGTCGTGCCGGCGGAGCAGGTAATGTATGGGGGGGAGGAGCGGTGGCAGCACCACCACAGATTGTGAACGGTTTCAGGCTGAAATCGGTTCACAATCTTTTTGCAGTAAAGGTAGCTATACGATCCCTCTCTGATCAGAGAGGGATCTATCTGTTGGTCTAAGCTGATGGCAAATCGACCAGTGTATGACTACCTTAAGCCCACAAATAGTCATAAACAGAACAGTTTATTCAAGCAGGTTTGCAGAACAGTGAAATCCTGGCTTCCATCTACCCATACAGTCTTAAAGGGAAACAGAGGCGAGAGGGATATGGAGGCTGCCATTAGAGATGAGCGTAATGACGTAATTACGATTTCGCGAAATTTCGCGCAATTAGTGTAATTAGGATTATGGCCGTAAGTACATAATCGTAATGAAGGATTTCGCGAAATTTTGCGTAAGCGTAATTTTCGCATTACAATGGATTTGTTCATGCCGTAATTTCGCATTAAACGCTACCGTAATTTCGCGTTAAACCGTAACGCTCCGTATAATGTAAAAAAGCCGCCGACTTTAAGGGTTAATAGCAAAGCCCCCTTAAATGCCAAGAGCCTCAAATTTGGAGAATATATTAAGGAGATCAGGAGGAATAAGAAGAAAATTTTTTTTTCAAAAAGACCTTATAGTTTTTGAGAAAATCGATTTTTAAGTTTCAAGGGCAAAAATGTCTTTTAAATGCGGAAAATGTCAGGTTTTTTTGCACAGGTAACAATAGTGTATTATTTTCATAGATTCCCCCAAGTGGGAAGAGTTTTACTTACTTCGTTCTGAGTGTGGGAAATATAAAAAAAGACGACGTGGGGTCCCCCCTCCCAGACCTCTTTAACCCCTTGTCCCCCATGCAGGCTGGGATAGCCAGAATGCGGAGCACCGGCCGCGTGGGGCTCCGCACCCTGACTATACCAGCTCGCATGGTCCATGGATTGGGAGGTCTCAGAAGGGGAGGGGCAGCCAAGCTTTCCCCTCCCCCTCCGAGCCCTTGTCCAATCCAAGGACAAGGGCTCTTCTCCACCTCCGGTGGAGGTGGAGGCCGCGATTTCCTGGGGGTGGGGGGGGGGGTTCATGGTGGAATCTGGGAGTCCCCTTTAAAAAGGGTCCCCCAGATGCCCCCCCCCCCTCCCAGTAGAAATGAGTATAGAGGTACTTGTACCCCTTACCCATTTCCTTTAAGAGTTAAAAGTAAATAAACACACAAACACTTAGAAAAAGTATTTTAATTGAACAAAAAACATAACCACGAAAAAAGTCCTTTAATATTCTTAATTAACCATTAATACTTACCTGTCCCTTTAAATAAATGATCCCTCGAAATAGCCTCGGAAATGTTCTATCAGTTACAATGTAACAAAGTTATTACAATGTAACAACTTTGTTACATTGTAACTACGCCGCACCCGACGTCACTCGCCGCTCAGCCGCCGCATACGCGTCTGCGCTGCACGGACCCGAAAGAGCTCTGAGCTATATAGCTCAGAGCTCTGAGAAGCATCTTTGAATTTGGGCTCCAAGGAGCCCCATTGGTCCTTAGCAGACCAATGGGGTTCCTTCTGATTTAAAGGAACCCCATTGGTCTGCTAAGGACCAATGGGGCTCCTTGGAGCCCAAATTCAAAGATGCTTCTCAGAGCTCTGAGCTATATAGCTCAGAGCTCTGTCGGGTCCGTGCAGCGCAGACGCGTATGCGGCGGCTGAGCGGCGAGTGACGTCCGGTGCGGCATAGTTACAATGTAACAAAGTTGTTACATTGTAATAACTTTGTTACATTGTAACTGATAGAACATTTCCGAGGCTATTTCGAGGGATCATTTATTTAAAGGGACAGGTAAGTATTAATGGTTAATTAAGAATATTAAAGGACTTTTTTCGTGGTTATGTTTTTTTGTTCAATTAAAATACTTTTTCTAAGTGTTTGTGTGTTTGTTTACTTAACTCTTAAAGGAAATGGGTAAGGGGTACAAGTACCTCTATACTCATTTCTCCTGGGAGGGGGGGTGGGCATCTGGGGGACCCCTTTTTAAAGGGGACTCCCAGATTCCACCATGAACCCCCCCCACCCCCCCCCCCCCCCCCGGAAATCGCGGCCTCCACCTCCACCGCCCATCGGAGGTAGAGAAGAGCCCCTTGTCCTTGGATTGGACAAGGGCTCGGAGGGGGAGGGGAAAGCTTGGCTGCCCCTCCCCTTCCGAGACCCCCCAATCCATGGACCATGCGGGCTGGTATAGTCAGGGTGCGGAGCCCCACGCGGCCGGTGCTCCGCATTCTGGCTATCCCAGCCTGCATGGGGACAAGGGGTTAAAGAGGTCTGGGAGGGGGGATCCCACGTCGTTTTTTTTATATTTCCCACACTCAGAACGAAGTAAGTAAAACTCTTCCCACTTGGGGGAATCTATGAAAATAATACACTATTGTTACCTGTGCAAAAAAACCTGACATTTTCCGCATTTAAAAGACATTTTTGCCCTTGAAACTTAAAAATCGATTTTCTCAAAAACTATAAGGTCTTTTTGAGAAAAATTGTTTTCCTCTTATTCCTCCTGATCTCCTTAATATATTCTCCAAATTTGAGGCTCTTGGCATTTAAGGGGGCTTTGCTATTAACCCTTAAAGTCGGCGGCTTTTTTACATTATACGGAGCGTTACGGTTTAACGCGAAATTACGGTAGCGTTTAATGCGAAATTACAGCATGAACGAAACGCAAAATTACGCGTTGAAAATTACGCTTACGGTATTTTCAATTACGATTCTAATGGCAATTACGCTACCGTAATTTTGCATCGTAATCGCAAATTTCGCATGCGTAATTATAGTAATGCGAAATTACGAAAATTTTGGCTCAACTCTAGCTGCCATATTTATTTCCTTTTAAACAATGCAAGTTGCCTGGTTGTCCTGCTGATCCTCTGCCTCTAATGCGTTTAGCCATAGACCCCAACAAACATGCAGATCAGATGCTCTGACTCAAGTTTTACTGGATTAGCCACATGCTTGTTTTGGGGTTGTGACTCACACTATTGAAGCTAGAAGTTCAAGAGGCAACTGGTATTGTTTAAAAGTAAATAAATATGGCAGTCTCCATATTCCTCTGACCTTGGGTTCACATTGAGGAAATGTTGTCCTGTTCTGCACGTTGTTACAATTTTATTCTTTCTACAAGATCTATACTCTATTCCCTCCAAGTCAACTGTATCCTCCAAACAATGCTTTCTAAGGCCCCTTTTACACTTAATCAGTTAGTGTGCGTTTCCATAGCAGTGCATTGGGAAGAAGATTTCAGTTAAAACGTGTTAAGTGTGAAAGGTGCCATAGGAAAACATGGGCATTACTTTGAAAATCAGTTTTCTTTCCGGTTTAACTGAGAGCTGAACTGATTAAGTGTAAAAGGACCCTTACCCTCAGCTTATACTTAAGTGTATATATTGGTATATTAGCTACGTCATGCCTATAGCACTGTGTGACTTGCCAATATCAGAGCTCTGGAGTGATGATCGTAATCAGTGAATTTACGATTATGCAAAATCCGCCACTTTTTTTTTTGTAATTTCGTGCCGACTTTGGCAGTGAATAGTAAAGCCCCCATACATGTTAGTGATACCAAAATTAAGTTAAGGAGAATAGTGGGTACAAGTCAAAAAAAATTGTAATTTCCCAAAAAACCTTGTAGTTTTTGAAAAAAATTGATTTTAAAATTGCAAAGAATTTTTTAACTAAAAAAATTAGTTTAAAAACCATTTTTCTTTGCATATTTAAATGATTTTCTCAAACACTACAATGTCTTTTTGTAATTTTTTTGGGGAGCTTTGCTATTAATTACTAAAGTCAGCGCAAAATTACATGAAACTGTGCTAAATTTAATGTGAAATTATGAATTACATACAAAGTTATGATTTTTCCTGAAATTGTGCATTAAATGTGAATTTTGGTGCAAAATTTCGTCACACCGCTGGAGCTCTGATCTACAGGTCTGTGTCTGTTTTCCTTTCTCTTGTTTCTTAAAAAAATAATTTGTTAAAAAAAACAAAAAAAAAACACACTTTTGCCTGGGCTCTTGTGTTAGAAGAAGGAATGGAGACTAGTAGTAGAGTTGGGCCGAACCTCCGATTTTAGGTTCGCGAACCGGGTTCGCGAACTTTCGCGGAAGGTTCGGTTCGCGTTAAAGTTCGCGAACCGCAATAGACTTCAATGGGGATGCGAACTTTGAAAAAAAAAAAAAATTATGCTGGCCACAAAAGTGATGGAAAAGATGTTTCAAGGGGTCTAACACCTGGAGGGGGGCATGGCGGAGTGGGATAGATGCCAAAAGTCCCCGGGAAAAATCTGGATTTGACGCAAAGCAGCGTTTTAAGGGCAGAAATCACATTGAATGCTAAATGACAGGCCTAAAGTGCTTTAAAACATCTTGCATGTGTATACATCAATCAGGTAGTGTAATTAAGGTACTGCTTCACACTGACACACCAAACTGTTCACTGAACAGAACAGGTATGCAGTGGCGGGTTCACTGAACAGGTATGCAGTGGCAGGATCAATGAACAGGTATGCAGTGGCAGGATCACTGAACAGGTATGCACTGGCAGGATCACTGAACAGGTATGCAGTGGCAGGATCAATGAACAGGTATGCACTGGCAGGATCACTGAACAGGTATGCAGTGGCAGGATCAATGAACAGGTATGCACTGGCAGGATCACTGAACAGGTATGCAGTGGCAGGATCAATGAACAGGTATGCACTGGCAGGATCACTGAACAGGTATGCAGTGGCAGGATCACAGTACAGGTATGCAGTGGCAGGATCACTGAACAGGTATGCAGTGGCAGGATCACAGTACAGGTATGCAGTGGGCTGAGGGCTCACTGAACAGAACAGGTATGCAGCCAGGAAGAAGTTAAGCCTAACTAATCTTTCCCTATGAGAGACTGCAGCAGCTCGCCCTACTCTCACTAATGCAGGCACACGAGTGGCCATAACGGCCGCCGCTGCCTGCCTTATATAAGGGGGGGTGGGGCTCCAGGGGCTAGTGTAGCCTAATTGGCTACACTGGGCCTGCTGACTGTGATGTAGAGGGTCAAAGTTGACCCTCAGGTGCATTATGGGGCGAACCGATTTTTTGCGAACTTTTGCCGCAAAACGTTCGCGTGCGACACCCGCACGCGAACCACCTAAGTTCGCGCGAACCACGTTCGCCGGCGAACCGTTCGGCCCAACTCTAACTAGTAGTTGCAATCACAACCTCTCCAGTGGGTGGTGCAGAGTGATGGGGAGCAATTATATCACCAGAGCCTGGCATGCTGAGTGAGTGATGGGGACCAGCGGCCGAAGAAGATTCTCCAATCAAGATTTAAAGCAAGAAGAGAAAAATGAAGAAAAAAAAGATTTTGGTTTTTATTTTATTCCTAACAATACATGGTATTGGTTCAAAAGTGACCCTCTGCACTTATTTGCCTGGAAGGGGCAGGACATCTGGGGGACCCCTTTTTAAAGGGGGCTCTCATATTTCAACATAAGCTCCCCAGGGCATGTGCACCCCACTTTCTCCTAGGCACCAGAGATTAGGAAGAGATGTGCATGAGATTTCTGACAGTGTTGAATTGCTCTCAGTTGTTTATCTGCATGTGAAAACTGCATTCAGGGTGCAGTGTGAGAATAGGCATAGTTTTTTTAAAATATAGGTATTTAACCCTCTGGGCGATACAATTATATCGCCCAGGAGGTGGCGCAGCATTATTTCTTTAAATTTTTTGTTTTTTAAATCATGTAGCGAGCCCAGGGCTCGCTACATGATAGCCGCAGCGCAGCGGCATCCCCCCACCCACTCCGATCGCCTTCGGCGATCAGAGTAAGCAGGAAATCCCGTTCAGAACGGGATTTCCTGCTGGGCTTCCCCGGTCGCCATGGCGACGGGGCGGGATGACGTCACCGACGTCTTGGACGTCGTGACGTCAGAGGGAGTCCCGATCCACCCCTCAGCGCTGCCTGGCCTGATTGGCCAGGCTGCGCAAGGGGTCGGGGAGGGGGGTGGGGCTGCGCGGCACGGCGAGCGGCGGCGGATCGGCGGCGAGCGGAAGTTACACGCAGCTAGCAAAGTGCTAGCTGCGTGTAACAAAAAAAAATTATGCAAATCGGCCCACCAGGGCCTGAGAAATCCTCCTGCGCGATATACCCTGAGCTCAGCTCGGGATTATCGCTCAGGAGGTTAAACCAATATTATACTAAAATTTTTTTTATATTTTAATAGTAAAATATCAGTAAATTTGCCAAATGTGACCCCTTCTTCAGAGTTAATGGGCTCCATTCACAATCAGGCACTAAATTACCGCCAGCTGTAGTTTCCGCATTTTTTCCAAATTCACCAATATTTTCCACGTTTTCTGCATGCAGTAATATTGCGGAAATAAGTGCGGTAACACACATAAACATGCATTAAACTTGCGATAAAACACGCAGAAAAAAAAGTTGTACAAAAAATTGTCCACAAAATGTTTTTCTAAGTCCAGCACTTAAAGGGGAACTTCAGCCTAAACAAACATACTGTCATTAAGTTACATTAGTTATGTTAATTAGAATAGATAGGTAATATAATTTTTTACCCACACCGTTTTAAAAGAACAGGCAAATGTTTGTGATTCATGGGGGCTGCCATCTTTTTGGTTGAAAGGAGGTGACAGGGAGCATAAGACACAGTTCCAAATGTCCTGTGTCCTGATAACCCCTCCCAGCTGCACACGCTAGGCTTCAAATGTCAAATTCAAAATGTTAAAAAAAAAAAAAATGCACCAAAACAGCAGAACGAGAACAACAACATCAGAAATCCCATCATGCTTTGCACAGCATCAGGGGAAAAATGCCCGGGCAGTTTTCTTCTGTGCAGCTAAAAATGAGGCTTGTATAAGAGAAACAAAGTTCTGATGCTGTGAAACTGTTAAAGAAACACCAGGCCTTTTCAGTGCTGCTGAGTCGATTTTTAGTCTGGAGGTTCATTTTAAGCCTCCAGACTCCATTTAAGTCAATGGGAAGCAAAATATATCACCTAAAAAATAAATAAATAATAATAATCCAAACATTTGTATAGAGCTTTTCTCCTGTCGGACTCAAAGCGCTCAAGAGCTGCAGCCACAGGGATGCGCTCAAGAGGCCACCCTGCAGTGTTAGGGAGTCTTTCCTTGAACTCCTTACTGAATAGGTACTTGACCTAGCCAGGATTCGAACCCTGGTCTCCCATGTCAAAGGCAGAGCCCTTAACCAGTACACTATCCAACCACTAGGGCGCGCCACTAGGGCGCGCTCTATAGACAGTAGCGGTGTTAGGGAGACTTGCCTAAGGTCTCCTGCTGAATAAGTGCTGGCTTACTGAACAGGCAGAGCCGAGATTTGAACCCAAGTGTGCTGTGTCAGAGGCAGAGCCCTTAACCATTACACCTCCAGCCACTGCTACTTGTAGGTGATAAAAAAAAAAAAAATCGGCACTTAAAGGGTATCATTCATAAACAGGCTGTCGGTAGTGCGGGAAAACACCGTTCTTCTCCGCAACCGGTAATTAAGACTTCTGGGTGGGCATTCATAAAGAAGTCTGCCTGTTGCGGAAGAAGTGCGGAGGTTTTCTGGAGGAAGCTGGCGGCAGCGTGGCGGAAGACATGCGGAAACTTAAAAGCTGCCCGATTCCCTCCCTGCGCTGCTCTGTCTGATGCTGCTTGGGAGGTCCCTCCCATTCATTTATATGTATTCCGCCCGCCTATCGCTACTGTCGAGCAAGCGGTATTTTCCTTCCGGATACCGCTTGCTCTAATCTTTATGAATGGATGTGTTTGTTACTTTTTCTAGATTAATCTAGAAAAACTCCGCACAAGGCGGAAATGTATCGCTCTGTCACCTTTTCATGCGGAAAGAGCCTTTATGAATGGGGCTTATGCTGAGTGGTCGGGAAAGTCACCGGTTTTAAGCATTTCCGCATGCGGAAATGCTTTATGAATGATACCCAAAGAGACTCTGTAACAACAAGGCCAGCAAACACAGCACTTAAGGCCCTGTTCAGACTGTCAGAGTTTGTAGAACGTGTATAAATTCAAAGAAACGCAAGTTGAAAAACGCATGCGTTTTTCTTGCGTTCAAATGCATTTTCTATTGCGTTTTGCACACACACATGACCCGGGGAAAAAAAAAATTATGGGCACCGCAGAGGGAAACGTACGTTAAAATATAATAGTACGCGGTTTTGATACGTGTCCATAGACTTTCATTGCGTCCGTTTCTGTGCGTGACGCACAGAACTGCGTGCAGCAATGCGGATGAAAAACGTATGCGTCTCATACGCAAGCATGTGAACGAGGCCATTGGAAAGCATTGATAGGCGTTTCTATGCGTATATTGTACCCGTACGCGTTCCCTCAAAACGGCTAGGAACACATATAGGGCTCTATTCATAAAACATTTGGGGCGGAAAAAATTGTGGAGGGAAAATACCGCATCAGTATTTTAGACCTCTGGGTGGTCATTCATAAAAAACTTGCCAGCTGCGATGCAAGTGCGGAGATCTCCCGCTGAAGACTGGCGGTAAGCTTTTGGAAGGCATGCGGAAACACTGAAGCCCATTTAAGTCAATGGGAAGCAAACTATATCACCTGCTACTTGTAGATGATAAAAAAAAAAAAAAAAAAAATCGGCACTTAAAGAGCCTCTGTAACAAAAAAAGTTCCCCTGGGGGATACTAACCTCGGGAGGGGAAAGCCTCAGGGTCCCATTGAGGCTTCCCCCACCCCTGTAGCTGCAGGCAATCCAGCGCTCGCTTCCCCGAAGCATCCAGCAATCCTTAGTCAACAAGCCTGACAAAGCTTGATATATTTACCTTCCCTGGCTCCAGCGGTGGCGCTGTTGCGGCTCTCAAGCACTGAGATAGGCGTAAATAGCTGATCTCCGTCGGGTCTGCTCTACTATGCACCACTTCCTGCACCACCCCTTTTCAAATGAGGATCCTCCCATCTACACACCCCTCCCTAATCTCTGGTCAGTCCTACATATATGAGCTCTGCTTAATATTCCAGAGCTCATGAGTTTTCTTTTTGCAGTCATTGAAGGCAGTCATTATAGCAGAGGTGGGTCTCTTTCTGTGTTATGAGTGATAAGGAGAGTCTGGCTATGAGCAAGCTAGGTAGGCTGCAGAGTAATCAGCTGAATTGCTGGGCACTTCACACAGTGGTAGCCAAACACCCACACTTCTCCTTCCTCTCTTTAGTGTTCTGCAGTTCCAAACTGCTTACTGTGTAATCTTTTCCTCTGTCCTCTGCTGCCTGCATTTTATAACCTTGTGTAAAGATGAGCTAGATGTCAGACACAGTGGGCTCTATTCATAAAACCTTCCCGCAAGTTTTCCGCTCAAAACAGCGGATTTTCCCGTCCATTTAGCAAAGTGGGCATTCAAAAAAGCTGTTCCCGCATGAAAATCTACAATCCCCCAGCAGAGCGAGAAATTTCCGCCTTCTCCAGTGTTTTTCTAGATTTATCTAGAAAAAAGTAACAAAATGGCCATTCATAAAGATTAGAGGAAGCGGTATGTGGACGGGAAATACCGCTTCCTCTGATTTTGCGGATTACATACAAGTGAATGGGACAGACCTCCCAGAGAGAGCAGTGCACGGAGGGACTCTGCCGGCTGAAGTGTTTCCGCATGCCTTCCGACAGCTTACCGCCAGCTTTCAGCGGGAGATCTCTGCTCTTGCATCGCAGCTTTCAAGATTTCTTTGAATGACCACCCAGAAGTGTGAAATACCGCTGCGGTATTTTCCCTCCAGGAGTTTTCTCGCAACAACTTTTTTATGAATAGAGCCCAGTATAGTCTTGGCTTCCCATCTAAATCTCTTCCCCCCCCCCCCCTCTCAATCAGTGGCATAGCTAGAAGTGCAAAGTCACATAATATTATTTAGGTGTCCTAAGGCCCAGACACACCTGAGTATATATGAGTTTGGTACATGCTTGCATGCACTATATGGTGCATATTACCTGTGGGTAGCCCCGGGCTGTAAAGTCATTTAGTTGATGTGAAGATTTCAGATGCAGGATTATGCAAATGCTGTATGCAGATTACTGCAGCTTGAAACCCGAACCAAGGTGGCATTTATTTCGTTTCTTTTCAAGCTGCAATAATTTACATACAAAATATGCATCTCCTTGGAATAATCCGCATCTCATTGTCCATACCTTGCGTTGCTTTGTAATGGGTAATTTTGCACAAATGCCTTGCATGTTTGGGCATAAAGTTGTATTTTGCAATTCATGGAATTGTGCATCATGATTGGATGTGAAGTTAATTTTACAATATTTCTAAATTGAGTGAGTGATACTTATCCGTTAGCCGGGCGCATCTGGCAGGTGGCGCTAATTACTATTCCCCCTCCAGGCCGCCATGGATAGTAGGGAAAGATGTAACTCTGGAGTTTTGTCGCCACCTGCCGGATGTGCCCGGCTAACGGATAAGTACCGAGTGAGTTTTGTATTTTAATTCTGAATTTTCTCCCTGATTCTGCTCACAAACTAAATTCAAGGCCTTTACTAACTATCCCTGTTCAAGCAGACCTGAACTCACAACATCCTCTCTGCTCTAAAAGACAAGTAACAGCATAACCTCTAAAGAAAAATGTATTTGTTACTGCTGATACAAATTCTGCAATAAAATTGCAGTTTTCCCACTTTCTGCTTTTATGGAATCTGACATAAGGATAACATCCTGTGTTTACAAGTTAGTAGCACTACTAAGGATTGCCAAGATTCCTGAGCTGACACAGCTGAGATAAAATTACACTTCTGATTATTCACAGATGAGGAAAGGGGGGGGGGGTTTAGACAGGCTAAACTTTCTATATACATACAGGGTGGATTCTCCCTTGTCCTGTGCATGGGGTCAGGATCGATTTAAAGGGAGGGTTCATGGACAAAAAAAATACAAATCCACTTACCTTGGGCTTCCTCCAGCCCGTGGCACCGGAGAAGACTGGGAGCCTCCAGAGCAGCATAGAGGGCATCTCTATGCTGCTCTGGAGGCTCCCGGTCTTCTCCGGTGGCTCACCTTCCAGGTCGGGCTCTTGTGCGCTCCGTGTCATATGCGAGCGCGCTGATGTCATCGGACGTCCACCAGGCTGTACTGCGCAGGCTCAGAACTACTGCGCCTGCGCAGTACAGCCTGGAGGACGTCTGCCCGTGTGAGACACACGTTGGAGCACACAAGAGCCCGACCTGGAAGCCGACCTGGCCAGGTCGGGTGCGCCACCGGGGAAGACCGGGAGCGGCGTCGAGGGCATGTCCTGCCTGCCACGGGCTGGAGGAAGCCCCAGGTTTTTTTTTTTTTTTTTTTTTTTTTGAACTGTGGATCTTCCCTTTAATGGACACCCGAGGTAAAAATTAAATAAACAATTGTATCTATCTTCCTTCTAAAAATTACTTTTTAAGACCTACCAGGCCTCTTTCACAGTAGGACGTTGTGTTTTGATGCTATGTTAAAGTCTCACCGCAAAGTAGAACGCAATGCCCCCAAAAAGTCGCATAGAAATACTAAGTCTGTACAACGTTGTGCTTGTGTGTAGCGTTATTAGAAAGTGCTGTGTGTTATACACGTTATTAGCTGTGTTGGACTCTTTGCACATGCTCAGTAATGACTTGGAAGCATACTTTTCTTAGCCTGTCTGTTCTACTGTATGCAACGATAACGGGGCATTAAGTGGCGTTGCGACTTTTTTGGGGCGTTGCGTTGTAATTTGCGTTGTGACCTTAACGTCTCATCAAAACGCAATGTTGCAGAATTATGCATGTTTTGTATGCAAGCTTTATGTTGCTTTATCAGATTCTGCCAAGAAGAAACATGATTGGTCCTCTTTCCAGCTGCATAATCAAATTCAACTCGGCAGAATTTGGTCTATTTTCACACTGCATGCACTTGCATAATCCTGCTTAAGTTATTTGACTACTTTGACCATCTCTATACCTGAGTGCAGAGCGTTGAAGGAGATAGTGTATCAGTGTGAATCTAGCCTATAGCAGAACTGGATTAACCTAAGTGTTATAGGTACAGGAGACCTGAACCCGAGGTGTTTTTTTTTTTTTTTTTTTTTTTTTTTTTTTTAGGGGGGCAGATGAGACAAAGGCATGTTCTCTGCCTCATGACATGCCTCTGTGTGTCCCCCCCCCCCCCCCCGAAACGCCGCTCTCTGCCGCCCTGCCATCGCGCTATAGCTCCCGAGATTACCGACCATATTTGTCGCTATCTTGGAGGTAAACCTGTAGAAGAGGGATTCCCTGTTTAAAACACCTGCCAGGGGCATTCCTGCAGGGTTTCCAGAGCTGCCATTGGGCAGCTCTCCCTGGCCACGCCCCCTGCCACTCCCCTGCCTCCCTGCACACTGTTAATGAGACTGAGTCTCTCATTCCAGCGTTGTGACCCAGGGGTCTTGAAAGTGGGCCATTGCGGCCCACAGAGCGGTGGGGAGTGGCGATTTTGGAGGCTACCTGATCTGATCCGCTCAACTGCACAGGAAGCCCTCTTTAAACTCCAACTCACAGGAAATATCTATCATGTTTTAATTTCCTCATAAGGGATTCTTAGGTAGAGACGGGCAGAACTGTTCTGAAGTGAACAGTCCCTGGGGAATGACCTCGGGGTCACTTCAGTGTTCGTCGGTTAGCGCATTACTGCACAGATGCTCTCCCAGCGGCCGCACATCCTCGATCCCACGCCAGAGGCACTCTGCGTGATGTCATGCGTGTGCGCAGAGCACTCCTTGCTGTGGCCGTGTGATCAAGGACTGTGACCGTGTCTGATCGGTAACTGGTGAATATGGAAGTGACCCTGAGGTCATTCCCCAGGGACTGTTTGCTTCAGAACAGTTCACCCATCTCTATTCTTAAGGTCAGAATAAACTGGGACAGCTTCATAGGAAAGTCAATTTACAGTATAAATTCATTCTGGGACAGGTGTACAACTTGTATGTGTATACATGCATTTTAAAGTACAATATTTTTTTTTATTTTTTTTCAAACATTTGTCAGTGGTACTTTAATCAGGGATGAATTAACCAATGGCATTGTAGGCATATGCTATAGAGCAGGGGTGTCAAATTCAAATATTAAGTGGTCTGAAATTGAACATTAGGGCCAAGTCATGGGCCAACCTCAATGTCTTTACTTGCCTCTCATAAAGTTCCTTGTCTAATGCCCCCTCTCCATGATAAAGTTCCCAGGTGTCTAATGGCCCCCTCCTGCCCCTATGCAGTTTCCTTGTGTCAACTGCCCCCCTTCTTCCCCTATACTGTTCCTTGGTGTTTAGTGCTTTCCCCCTCCATCCCCCATATGGTTTCTCTAGTGATTTAGGGCTTCACCTCCAATATAGCGTTCTGGAAGGTCTAGAGTGGGCCAATCATCATGCAAAAAGGGGGAAACTACTTGAGGGCCAAATTTTGATGGCCCAGTGGGCCAGATTTGGCTCACGGGCTGGAGTTTGATATGTATGCTACAGAGGCAGCTGATTAAGACCAGATTCACTATTTTTACTGTCAATTTGTCTGTTTTCTTGTCTTAATTTAATGTTTTGCAAGGTAGACACACTTTTAATTTGGTGCACATGGCTTTTTCATGGCCTCATTGCCTCTGTTAGAATAGGGGGTTGTAGGTGTGGGTTTTTTTTTTTTTTTTTTTAAGCCTCCCTTGTCTCCCTCCACCTATAAACGGCTGCGGTATCCTAAGATGGTTGGCGCCCTTTGACCCTGTTGACACTTATGCGCTGTATGATGCTCCTTCGTAGTCTCCTCATAATCAGCCTGCACACGTGCTGATGCGATCAAAGAAGCTGACCCAGCGTACAAAGGGCGCCAACCATCTTGCGATGCTGCAGCCATTTAAAGGCGAATGAGGACACAGCCAGAAGAGATGTGTGGTAAGACTACACACATCTCCATACACTAGCATAGCGTCTCACTAACCTGTCGCTCAAAATATAAGACCTCCCCAAAAATAAGCCCTAGCACATCTTTTGGAGGAATAATTAATCTAGGATGGTGTCTTATTTTTGCGGAAACTGGGTAGTTGTCCTGTCTCTTTATTTTGTAGGATTTCATAGGTCTGGTAATACTTCATGCAGTGACTGATTACTCATAAACGATGTGTTTTTTTTTTTTTTTTCTTTACAGTAAGAGTGTAAGGTAGAGTGTGGTTTTTTTTTTTTTTTTTTATTTACAGCGCCTTTTGTGTCTTACAGAGCCACTTCCATTAGGATAAAAGATGGGGACCTACAGGCTGGAGATAGCCACAGGAACTGACCTGCATGCTGGCACCTGTAATGATGTCTTTGTTACCCTTGTGGGTTCTCAGGGGGAGAGTGACAAATGTCAGCTGACCCGGCACTGGGGCAACTTTAAGGCTGGAGCGGTGAGTATCTCCTGATAACTGTTAAATCACTGCCAGTGTTATGTGGAATGTGTTGGGGATTGATTTATGTAGCTACTGCTACTAATTAACTTTCCAGAAACCTGTTTTGTGATCGTTTTGGGACACTTTTAGGGCTAGTTCGCACACCTAAGGCGTGTGGGTTTTTTTTTTTGTTTGTTTTTTTGCGCTGGTGCTTTTCAAAATCACCCTTAAGGCCCGGTTCACATTAGCGGTCGCCGTCCGGAATCGCCGAGCCGGACCGCATGCAGAACGGACGGAACGTACGCACGGCATAGCAATGAAAGCCTATGCGTCTGTTCACATGCGTCCGTTTCGACCGGACCGGACCCGGACTCCGGCATAAGACCCAACATGCGCTATTTTTTGGTCCGGCTCCTCCGGCAGCCGTATCCGGAGCGGAGCCGGACTGCACCATCCGGCCAATACAAACCAATGAGAACCGGAGAGCGCACAACACACTGGCTAAAAATCCGGATGTTCTACCCCACTTCCTATGCGTATTGAAGTGGCGATTTTGGATGGGGACACATGGGCAAGCATTTTGGAGTGGAGCAGCAGCGATTTTAAACGTGCTGGAGATGTTGGCAGTATGTCGGAGGTGGAGGTGAGTGCTAAACAGCGGAGGGCCTGATTCCACAGGTCCACCTTCTGCTGACCTCCCAGACCCCAACATTTTTATTCCTTTTCTACTATCTTTTGCCAAACGGATCCGGATCGCATCCTGATGAACACCTGATGCAAACTGACCGGGTCCGGATCGGATCCGGATCAGAACTGTACGGTTCCGGTCTGGATCCGGTCAGGTCATCCGGTCCGTTTGGCAGAGAACCGCAAGTGTGAACGGGGCCTTAAGCGCTTGTGCAATGATTCACTTATGAGCGGTTCGTTTCCGATCCGCTCAGCAAAGCGGTGCCTGTACGGTACCATTTTTGGGGGCGATTTGCCTCAATGGAAGGTATAGGGAAACACTTGAAAAAGTGCTTTGTATAGCAATTTTTCCCCAGCGCTTTCATGAATAAATACATTGTATTTATTCATTTCCGACTGAGACTTCACTTCCTGACTGGTGTCAGGAAGTGAAAAAAATCGCTCTGCAAAAGCACTCAAATGCTTTAAAAAATCGCAGCGTGCAGTCAAGCACTGGGAGGTGCAAAAAAATATTGCGCCAAAACGCTGGCGTCAGCAATTTTGATTTTTAGATGTGAACAAAGCCTTAGGCCTGGAACCCACTGAAAACCGCAAACGCAAAACGCAACCGCTAGCGTTTTGTTTGAGCGGTTTGCAAGCGGATTCATGCGCGTTTTGGGTTGTGTTTTGCAACATTGTATTTTTTTCCCCAGCGGGTGCCTAGCGTTTTGCGTTTTGCGTTTTTATCCTGATTGGTCCTGTGAATTATTTTTAATTTTGTTACAGTGTGCTGAACCGCAAAACGCTAGCAAAACCGCTCAGTTTAGGTTTTGCTGAGCGTTTCTGCTAGCGTTTCAATACTTTACATTGAAGCGCTAACGCTCCCAAAATGCTGCAGGTCCTGCGTTTGCGTTTCTGGGAAACTCAAACGCTCCTGTGGAAGTTGCCCCATCCATTAACATTAGCCCAGCGTTTTGGCAAACTGCTAGCGTATCGCAGTGCTGCCAAAACGCTGCCAAAAGCGCTCCTGTGGGTTCCAGCCCTCAGGGCTCGTTCACACTGAGAGCTTTTCTAAGTGCTTTGTGATTTTTTTTTTTTTTATTTATTTATTTATTTTTTTAAAGCTTTTGCTAATGTTATCCTATGTGAGTGTTCACACTTGAGCGACATGATTTTGTAAAAATCCCCCAGAGCATTGCATTTAAAACCATACCTCCCAACTTTTTGAAATAAGAGGGACACTTAAGCCACACCCCTAATCACGCCCCTGCCACACCTAGTCACGCATACCATAAAGATTTCATAAGAAAAATGTTATATTTTTTTTTAACTCAAACAACACTGGTGCTTTCTATCCTGGTTCATTTTCCTTCATATTAACATTTGAAAATTAAAAATATCAATTTTAAAGGATGGGAATAAAGTTTAGAGTCAAACACTGGATCTAGATATAGATATTATCACTTTAACGGACTAAGTCCTGAAAGAGGGACAAATGAGGAGAAAAGGGGGACAGTTGGGAGTGATGTTTAAAACCTCCACCGCTTAAAGCTCTTGTAGTGTGAATCGGCCCTTAGGCATGATCTCTGGACCTACATGCTGCTCAACTACTGGCAAGCCCCCTTTTATGTTCTATGGAGAGGTGGGGGTGAAAACTGAGCAGGAGAAGCATTGTTTTGAGGTCAGTCAAGTGACTTTTTTGTGAGGTTTAGTGTAGCAACAAACTATAGGTTTGGATTCGCCCACAAATTAAATGAAAAAGCGTGGTACTTGCCTTCTTTAACCAATTAAAGGGAAACCTTTTACTACACCATCACAATGGCCTCCATTCACAAAGTGCTGGCCGGTAACGACCTTTCACATACATGTGGTTTAAGCTTAAAAACAAACGTTTTCTTAAAACCAGTTTCCTGCACAATACTCTAGATGCAAAAATGCAGCCTATTAAAGTCAATAGGCTGCATCTTGATTGTGTGCAGGGATAAAAATACCACACACGGCTCCCGATACTACAGGAGTCGGGGCTTACTGCTCATGCCCGGCCATGTGCGCACAACTTCCGTGGCCAGGAGCGTTGTGCGCAGGCGCAGAACACTCCTGGCTGCAGGAGCCCTCATGGCTGCACTGCACCGACTGGCCCGAAGTTCCCGGGAGCTATAACGGAGGATCCAGGAGGGGGAAGAGGATGGCGGGAGAGCGATCTGCTGGAGGAATCCCCAGGTACAGTAAAAAATGTATTTTATAATCTCAGGTACACTTTGAAGGACAACTGAGGTGAGAGGGATATTGGAGGCTGACATACATATTAAACAATACCAGGTGCATTGCAGTCCTACTGATCTTGCTGGCTACAGCAGTGTCTGAAACAAGCATGAGGCAAATCTTGTCAGAAACCTCTGATCTGCATGCTTGTTCAGTCTATAGCTAAATGGTAGAAGATCAGCAACACAGCCAGGCAATGTGCATGGTTTAAATGAAATACAGTAAATATGGCAGCCTCCATTTACACTCCAGTTGTCCTTTAAGCTTTTGACTGTCTCGGGTACATGGCAGATTTTTAATGTTTAGTTGCCATACTCTCCACCAGGCCTGGATTTAGATCCACAGAGGCCTATAGGCACAGGTGTCCTGGCAACTTAGATTTTACCCACCATGAACTTACAAACCCCCACCAAAGTGCACCACAAGTGTGCTGACTGGAAAAGCTGTCACTTCTCCCTTACTTCCTTTGCCCGTCATAGGTAACTACAGGGTGTACATTTACAAAGGGCACCTGATGTAGCCCCTATGCCAAATTCGGCTACAAAGGGCATTCGGTGTAGCCAAAAAGTTAGTTTTTAGGTTATAAAAAGCATGCTGTTATAGGCAAAATTTATTTGGCTACAAAAGGGCTCTGGATCTAGCTGAGAAAAGTGATTACTATGACCTAGCTTCTCCCTACTCTCACACAGAAACCACCTGGTGGTGCCTAACCCCAAGACCTCCCCTGCTTGTGATGCCCAATCCTAACCATCCCTACACCCCGAATCAAAAATCTTGGCTATATAAAGGGGTGCCTTTTGTAGCAAAATCAAAAATCTTGTAGCCGAATGAAGTATATGGGCTACAAAGGGACGCCGTTTTCTAGCCGAATTGAAAACCTTGTAGCCAGAAAAACTCGGGCACCCTTTTCACCACCTTGTAGCTCATAGTTGCAGAAATAACATTGCCGTCTATGGAGGCGCCCCTTTAATACAGATGGCTCAGGTGCCCTTTTCAACTGATCCCAACTACAGGTGCCCCTTAGTATTAGGTAGCCCCCTCAATATTATGTAGCTAGAGGTGCCCCTGACTGAAGGGAACTCTCGTCAGTGGAATGCCGAGAGCTTTGCTGAGAGTAACCTCTCATTTACACACTCAACAGGACTCTGCATAGGGAAGATAGGAAGAAGGGAGTGAGCCGCCTTTCCATCAGGTGCCTGTAGGCACATGCCTAAAGTGCCTTATTGTAAATCCCACCCTGCTCGCCAATTAAACTATATACATACCTCCCAACTTTTTGAGATGATAAAAAGGGACACTTAAGCCATGCCCCTGCCACACCCCTGGTCACGCCCCCACCACGTCCTTAGTCACGCCTACGATAAAGATTTCATAAGAAAAATGTTCTTTTATCATTCAAACCACACTGGTCCTTTCTGTCCTGGTTCATTTTCCTTCATGGTAACATTTTAAAATTAGTAATATATCAATTTAAAGGATGTGAATAAAGTTTAGAGTCAAACATATATATATATATATATATATATATATATATATATATATATATATATATATATATATATATATATATATATATATATATATATATATATATATATATATATATATATATATATATATATATTCCTGAAAGAGGGACAAATGAGGGAAAAAGGGACAGTTGGGAGCTATGTATGGATTTTATCTGTTCCCTGTACTCAGGTGTGTATGTGGAGTGTTTCACCCTTCCTCTTTGTATATCATTTCTTTACCCTCGCTCTCCACAGGTGACAAACTTTGAAGTCTATGTACCAGAAGATCTTGGTGAGCTGCTGCTGGTACAGCTGTCTACAGAGCCATACAAGGCCTTCAACATGGATGCCTGGTACTGCCAGTATGTCAATGTCACCAGCCCCGCTGGCCATCTCTACCGGTTTCCAGTCTACATGTGGATCCCTTCCTCAACAACTGTGGAAATCCCAGAGGGAAAGGGTAAGGTATTAACCTGTACCGTGGATAACTGAGCAGGAATAAAATGGCGCATAGCTCTGCGGCTACTTTCTGGTGTGCCATTCAAATGCATGGAAAACTTAATTTAGTGGTTTCAAGCCTAACATTATAGCACCCGGACACTCATAATACAGGGAGGAAATTATGGTGGATATATGGAGGAGAGCTAGTGTCGCTGAGGGAATAGCTGCCTGTGGTGTGGGAGGGAACAGCTGCCAGGGGCAAAGTGTTGTAGTAGATGTGCGCAGCGAGTGGGGGGCCAGCTCCTGCCCTCTGTCCCTCACCTTGGGAGCCCCTCCTTTTTAAATGATACCCAAAGTGACGTGTGACATGAGATAGAGATGGGTATGTACAGTGCCTAGCACACTGTCAGGAACCGGCCCGGCGGCACGCCTGCAGATACGGTTCCCGACTGCGGGTTTGACTAGATCGAGAGGGGAAGCAGCCTTAGTTGAGCTAACACAAGGCTGTAACCCCTTTAGAACACTTCTCACTGCCACCACTAGCTGTTGCTAGACACTTCCACTCTGCTGTTAAGTGATCTGCACGCAATCCGCATTTTCATATTCGGGTCAGCTTTGCGCTTTAGGCCGAATACGGGAATGCCACACACTGTACAATTGTACAGTAGCAAGGCACAATCAGGCACTGACTTTGTAACGCAAGTTACACTGCAGTCTCTTCTAGGCTATGAGCGTTAGCTTAGTACAGCAGAAGTCAAACGTATTAAATAACGATTTAATATTCCAGAAAAAATTGGAACAATGCAGAAAATAATATATACAAAAGATTTACAAAAAAAGTAAAAATTACAAAAAAGTTACAAAGGTACACAAGGCAGGTTGCAGAAATAAAAGGGAAATAAACGTTACCAGCGTATAAAGAGCGTTGTTGCAAGAGAACGCAACTTCTGACCAGTAGTCGGGGCAGCTCTAGTGTCTTGGCTATCTCAGAGGAACTACAAGTTGTGACTATCCTAGGCTACTTGTATAGTCCGAAGTGGGGCCTGGAGGTATTTAATGTTCAGTCCCAAAACTAATGCAATTTCCCAGATTGTTCAGCTTGTCATATCCTTTCTGTGATATGCAAACTTCAAAGCTTTCCTGCTTTTGATCTTTGCAGAGATTTCCCAGGTGACAGCACTGACAGGTGACAACTTGAGCAAGGCTTTCAACATTCCAGCAGGCTGTCGTATGTAAATTCCAGAGTTTCCTGTTAGCCTTTGAAGTTCTCAGACTCAGTTGGTCTGGATTTGTATATTGGGATAATGGGCTGTCTACATGTACACAGAGTTCAAAAGCCATGCAGACCCAGACTATTCTTTGCCAAGTGGCTGCTAATTAGCAGCACCCTGCTACCAGAGGGACTAAATGCAAATGTAGTTGTCATTGACATACAATCACAGCTTCCCCCAAAGCCAGGCTGGGTTTTAGCAGACATACACATGACACAGACAGAAAATGTGAAAATATGGTTTCCACCAGATCCAAATAACTATGCTGTGTTCGTTTTTTTTTTTTTTTTTTTTTTTTTCTCTCCTGCCTGAAATAGTTAACTATCAGGTATGTAAGTGGCTGACTCAGTCTTGACTCAGAAGGAAGTGACTGCAGTGTGACCCTCACTGGTAAGAAATTCCAACTAGAAAACTTTCCTAGCAGAAAATTGCTTCTGAGAGCAAGAAAGAGTTAAAAAGGGGAATTTCTTATCGGTGAGGGTCACACTGCAGTCACTTCCTGTCTGAGTCAAGACTGAGTCAGCCACTTGCATACCTGATATTTAACTATTTCAGGCAGAGAAAGAAAAAGAGGAACACAGCATAGTTATTTGTGTGCTAGGCACTGTACATACCCATGTCTATCTCATTATGTCACATGTCACTTCGGGTATCCTTTTAAAGAGGAACTCCAGTGAAAATAATGTAATACAAAAGTGCTTCATTTTTACAATAATTATGTATAAATGATTTAGTCAGTGTTTGCTCATTGTAATAGCTTTCCTCTCCCAGATTTACATTCTGACATTTATTACATGGTGACATTGTTACTGTGGGCAGGTTATGTAGCTGCTCCTAGCTGTTTGGGCTGTTAGAGACAGCTGTAAACAGCTAATTCCTGTCTGTGAACATTGTTACATTGTGGCAGTTTGCCCAGAGTACCGCGGTACCCAGAGCTTCTTGTGGGAGGGGTTTCAGCACAAAATCAGTCATACAGCGCCCCCTGATGGTCTGTTTGTGAAAAGCATTATATTTTTCATGTAAAAGGGGGTATCAGCTACTGATTGGGATAAAGTTCAATTCTAGGTTGGAGTTTCTCTTTAATGGTAGAGTCAGCACATCACTCACCTCCCCATGTTCCAATCTTCAGAGCTACAGGTCTTCGCCGTTTCTTCTCTCTGCAGTGCCGCTCACACTGAATCAGGAAGTAGTGTGAGCGGCATTACAGAGGAGAAGACAGTGTAGACTTGGAGCTTTAGCATCTGCCAGAGCCTGGAGAGACTGTTGCTGTATCTTCTGCTAACGACATGAATGGAGGGGCCCCCCGAGGTGAGGGATAGGCTAGAAGTCAGGTCTCCCTCCTACGCAATGCTGCTGGAAGCGAACCATCAAACGGTATTTCACGATTTATTTGAATAACCGTATTTACCAATTTGTTTTCAATGCAAAATAGTGTTTAAAGATCAAACTATATCGCCAACAGTGCTGCTCATCAGGATTCCGGATATCCGGGTAACCCGGATAATCAGAACTTTCAGCTATCCGACCTGATTCAGATTCCGGATACCTGGACCCAAATCCGGATAGTTATCTGCGGATAGTTGGTCGCATGCCCGGATATCTGGATCCAGGTACTGTTACCATGGAGATGACGTCCATGACGTCATTCAGCCAATCAGAGGGCTCCCAGCTTAAGCCCAAGCAACCAATCACAGAGGGGAACCTTGGCCAGTTCCTCCTGTATATAAGGAGGGGGCCATGATGAGCATTTCGTCCTTGCTTTGTGACTGCCACAGAGACAACTCCAGTGTGTTTGGCTGAAGCAAGTGCATCATCTGAGTGATAAACCCAGCGTTTTTGTACTTAAACACCTTCTGTACACTATTGTTTTACTGTGTTGTAGTTAGCCAGTCTGTGTATAGTGTGTTAGTGTCAGTCTGTCAGTCTTTCAACTGCAGCAGCTGCCTGTGCCTGCTAGTTAGGTCCTGTGTCTGTGTGCTGCTGTGTGTGTGCACACAGTCCAAGCTCCTTGCTGCTGGCTGGCCTGCTATTAGCCTTAGTAGTTAGGTAGTTAGTATTACTGTGTTGTGTAGTTGCAGTGCTTATTAGTTGTAGGGTGGCCATCTGTCCGGATTTCCGCCGGACAGTCCGTTTTTTGGACCTGTGGTCCTCCGTCCGGCGAAAAGCAAGGGAGGACAGCCAAAAGTTCTCCTTCGGCCCTCTCCTCCATCTCCCTAACGCTGGTGGTGCACAGGCGCAGTGGCGCTGCCTGTAATGTCACACACGTAGCCGGCAACAGAGGTAGCCCGTCCGTGATAGGCGGGGGGGAGGAGCCGACCCGACATCGCGCGAGCCAGCCAGAGCCGCACACATAACTGCACAGCAGGCAGCAGCCAGCCGCCATTAGCCACTGCCAGACAGTCGCTCCGTCCGCAGTCTGCACCCAGCCAGCCACTAGCCGCCGACTGTCTGCCAGTCAGTCGCTCTGCTCCTCCGCACTAGTGCCTGGCCTGCCAGTGCCACCAGCAACACTAGGCCTACCTGCTAGTAAGTAAGCCAGCAGCAGTACTAGTAGACAGTAGTGAGTCACGAGGAGTGAGAGAGGCCTGCTGACCGCCATGCTGCCTATGAGATTGCAGTTTGTGGGGAAATGTGCTGCCTATGAGATTGCAGTTTGTGGGTGGGGAAATGTGCTGCCTATGAGATTGCAGTTTGTGGGTGGGGAAATGTGCTGCCTATGAGATTGCAGTTTGTGGGTGGGGAAATGTGCTGCCTATGAGATTGCAGTTTGTGGTCGGCCGCCGAACTAACCTACATCCCATAGACTTTTACTATCCCTTCCCCTCCCCCAACCCTACTGGTATACATTTGATAGTGGATGTAGACAAACTCGACGTGTAGGTTATCACGTCGGAACACCGGCCCTCCACCATGTGGACTTTTGTGCCTCGGTAAGATGTCCTCCTTTTTAGGGTGTGATGTCGTCCTTTTTGGGGTTCTGCAAGTGGCCACCCTAATTAGTTGTGAGAGTAGTACTACTGTTAGCTGCCTGCTACTACAGATTATTGCTGTGCTGCTGTTCGAGCAGTGTCAGTGTGTCTTGTTGTACACTGCTGTCTGTCACTCTGTGCTGATTCACAGTCCAAGCCCGCCGCCGATAATAAAGTACAAGTACCCTACACATCTGTGAAGTCATCAACAGTCTTGTACTATGTCTGGCACTGGCAGCCATGGGAGGGGCAGCGAGGCCAAGAGGAGAGGGAGCAACATTGCGGCCTGCGGCAGAACTGCTGACGGATGCCGCAATCATTCTCCATTCCGCCGCTACCCACTGGCCGTCCAGCTGTTAGGGGGAGTCACGCTGCAGAGATGCAGCAGCGTGTTGCGGACATTTTCAAGCAGGGTCAGCGGCACAAATTGGAGAGACTCTGCGCCTGTGATGCAGCTGATGGTGGACGACGACGAGCAGGCCAGTGAGGCCACCGCCAGCCCTAGAGAAAACCTTCTGAGCAAAATTGGCTTTGCGGAAGAGTCTGAGATGCTGACAGTAATTGTTGGGGGGGAGCCCGTCCATGATGTGTCAGCAGAAGAGGAGTTTGAGACGGGCTCATCATCCCAGCAGTTGTTTGATGAGGGGGAGTTTGATCTTGATGAGGTGAAGGACACAGACTACCAGCGACCAGAGGGGGATGTCAGCTCTGACTCGGAGGAGGATTCAGTGGTTCTGGCACGCAGGATCAGCAATGCAGGAATTGGCAGGAGCAGCAGTGGGCATGGAATGCATGACCCACAGCCTGCTGCTCCATCTGCCAGTATCACTACCACCAGCTGCATCACTCAACCCCAGGCCCCCAGCCACCACTGGGAGAAAATCCGCATCAGCATCCTCTTCTGAGAAACGGAAGGGAAAACTGCAATCCCCAATATGGCAGTTTTTTTCCATCTGCCCTCACTTGATGGCAAGTTTGTAACCCCTCCACTTATCGCACCTCCAACTTCATCAACCATCTGGCCAATAAACGCCAAACGGAGCATTTGGAATTCAAGAGGCTGAAGGAAGCTGGTGCTGGCCCTTGCAGAGGTCAGAGCAGCATAACCCCCTCTGCCACTCCTGCTGACACTGAGGCCTGTTCAGGCAGCCAGTCCTCCTCAGTGGTCTCCTCTGCTCCCTCCTCGGCTTCCCGTGCAAGCCTAAAACGCCACCACCACCACCAGACCCTGCTGAGTGACTTTTTTTTTTTTTTTGTCAGGGCTCAGCAGCCTCCTGGCAGCCGTCGCATACGCCAGCTGGGTCAGTTTGGAAGGGGGTGAGGGGATGGCAGCATCATCACCCTAGTGGGTGGTGCCACCCCGCAGCAGGGTCAGGGGAAGTGCAGCAGGATCCAGCTCTGATCCGGATCCATCCTCCGGCAAACCCGCCGCCAAACACCCTCGCCTCAGCAGCAGCGTGAAGGCCCGCCACTGCCAAGCGCTGCTGCAGATGGTCACCCTGGGGAAGAATACTGTCAGCAGACCACGTCCTGGCCAAGCTCCGAGAGCAGGAGAGGAGTTGGCTGACACGCAGAGGCCTCAGTCTGAGAGGTGGTGGCCAACAATGGGGCAAACCTGGTTGCCGCCATCTGCCGGGGAAACCTCCCCTGTCTGGCCCACGTCCTGAACCTGGTGGTGCAGAAATTCCTGCGCACCTTCCAGGGGATGGACACTCTCTTTAGGGAGGGAGCAGCAAGGAAAACGGTGGGTCATTTTCGCCGCTCGGGTGGTGCCACAGCGTCCCTGGAAGCCGTGCAGCTGGAGCTGAACCTCCCACGGCACCGGCTCATTATAGACGTTCCAACATGGTGGAATTCCACCCTGGCAATGTTGGAATGTCTGGTTGAACAGAGGTGGGCTGTCAACCTCTACCTGGCCAAAGCCACCATGGAGGCCAACTTGTTGGGGACTGGCACCACCCACCTCCCGGACATCATCCTCAGTGCTGATTGGGGAAAAATGCAGCTGGTGTGCTTGGTGCTGGCACCCTCCCTGGAGGCCACCAACGTGGTCAGCAGGGACCATGCGTCGCTGGGTGACCATGGTGTGCATGCTGGAAAAGGCCCTCGATGCTCTGTTGGCACTAAATCCACCATTACAGACCTTGACATCGCACCCTTCCCACCCTCAGACCATCACCTTCAACCTCCTCACAGAAGGCACCTCCAAACTACCTGCCCACCCACTTGGCCGATGGCGGCGAGACCTACACTAGCTCAACCCTAGTGTCCTTGCTGACCCCCTCCATGCCATCGCATCCACTCTCCCCACCCTAACCTGTCCTAATCTTGCTGCAGCTCAGTATTGTCAAACTCATCCGCCCTAGAGAAAGCTGCTCCCCAATATTCAGCCACAACCGCCCCCTAACCCCCAGCCCTGGCGCACTACCCATACTCACAACCTCCAGAGGGTAACGCGCCACTGAATGGAAATGGAGGAAAACTCAACTTGGATATTTTACAGTACAAGACTAACCCGTTGCAGTTCCACACTGCCCTTGCTGATGTGAAGCAAGAATACGTTAAGAATCTCATCTGAGGCTGAGCACAAGCTTCCAACCCCTGGCATCTTTTTGCCACATTCAACTCCCTGCTTAAACTCGCCCTCAGTTTCCTCCTTCTCTGCCACAGATTTAGCCACCCACTTCACCAACAAAATTGTCTCCATCAGGAAACATCCAATCTTTACCTCCCAACCAGCTCCTCCTCCACACTATCCTCCCCTCACCTCCTTCACACCTACTAACACTGATAAAATCACCTTCTCCTCCCGCCAACCCCCCCCCCCCCCCCCTTGACCCCATCCCTTCTGATTTACTCCAGCCTCACTTCATGGATTTGGCCCTAGTCCTCACTATCCTGTTTAACCTCTCCTTATCCAAAGGCACCTTTCCCTCAAAGGCACCTTTCCCTCAGACTTCAAGCATGCCACTGTAGTACCCCTGCTCCAGAAACCCTCCCTCGACCCCCCCTTACCCTCCAACTACCGGTCTACCTCTCTCCTCCCCCTTTGCCTCAAAACTCCTTGTGCGTCTGGTTAACAAACGCCTGACCCAGTACCTCAATGCCAACTTTCAGCAGCTTTTTGACAGTAGATCATCCCCCTACTACTCCAGTCCCTCCAGTCCATGGGCATTCACGACCTCGCCCTGACATGGCTTTCATCCTACCTCTCCAACCGCTCCTTCACAACCTCCTTCAATGAGTCCTCATCCACCCCCAAACATCTCTTGGTGGGAGTCCCCCAAGGCTCAGTCCTTGGCCCCCTACTGTTCTTCCTATACACATCCTCCTCCATTGGCAAGGTTATCTCCTGCATGGATTTTAACGATCATCTGTATGCTGATTACACCCAGATCTTCCTCCACGCCCCTAACATATCGCCCACTACATGGACAAGGTCTCCTCCTGCCTATCGGCTATCTCCTCCTGGATGTCTGCTAGGCTCCTGAAACTAAATCTAGACAAAACTGAATTTATGATCTTCCCACCCTGGCCATCCCTGAACCTCCCCAGATGTGCATGTCACTGTTAACCACACTACCATTCGCCCTATCTTTTAAGCTCGCTGTCTGGGTGTCACCCTGGACTCCGCACTCTCCTTCACTGCCCACATCCAAAACCTCACAAAGTCCTGCAACCTCCACCTTCGTAACATCTGCAAGATCCACCCTTTCCTGACCTCCAAACTCCTCATCCATGACCTCATAATTTCCCGCCTTGTCTACTGCAATGCCCTTCTGTCTGTCTGGTCTCCCTATGGCTCGAATAGCCCTACTGCAGTCCATCATGAATGCAACAGCCAGAAGTATCCACTCCTCCCATCGCTTCACCACAGCGGATCCCCTCCGTGAATCACTCTACTGGCTTCCTATCCAGTCCAGAATCAGATTCAAGATACTGTAGCTGACCTACAAATCTGTCCACAAAACGTGTCCAACCTACATTTCTGATCTTGCTCAGAGGTACACACCTCAACTCCGCTCCTTGAATTAACTTTGTCTGACCGACCCCCGCATCGCCCAGTCACATGCACGCCTCCAGGACTTCTCAAGAGCTGCTCCAACACTATGGAACTACCTTCCTCCACCCATTAGGGCAGCCCCCTCCAACATCTTCAAGAAGGCCCTCCAAACTCACCTTTTCACTCTGGCCTACCACCCCTCACAAGTGCTCTAAACCCGCAGCTGAACTCTGATCCCATACCTTTTTGTGTCCCTACCTCTCCCTCTAGATTGTAAGCCTTTGGGCAGGGTCTTCCTTTTTGTGTCCTACCTTATCAAGCACCTCCATTACTGTGAACCTATGCTATGCATTGGAGTGAACCTAACTTGCCTAATCTCCATGCTCCATCCAGTGACTGACTAAGCATTACCTGGTACTCATACTGTGCTGCATGATCTGGTTTTTCTTGTATTCCTGTATTGTCATATTGCTGTATGTCACCCCTAAATATTGTATGTAACCTAAACTAATGTACAGCACTGCATAATATGTTGGCGCTTTATAAATACAACAAATAAAATAAATACCTGTGCTGTTCATAGATGAAAGCAAGTTCACACAGAATACATGTGACGGAGTCTGGAGATGGCACGGAGAGTGTGCTGCCTGAGCCATCCTCCAGCATGACCAGTTTGTCAGTGGGTCACTAATGGTGGCCTAGCACTATGGTTATTGATCAACAATGGGTGCAGACAAACTGTTAACCTTTTTCTATGGTACATTAATATTTGGTGCGATGGGTTCTGGAAAGTGACACGCTGTATATTGAGCATTTACAGTAGCAGTAAAGCATACTTTTAGTTTACTGTATGAGTCACACCTCCCTTCTAATCTGACTTCTCACCATGGTTGTGATCAAATTACAATGTGTATAGTTGGGTAGAACCCTAAGCCATAGTCTGAACAAGACTGTAGATAAGATGGTTCTGACACTATTCGCTGCTTGCCTTGAGTAAAGGACCGAGGATCTGCCATATGCTCATCGTGGCAGAGTTGAAATGCTTTCCTGTCTTTTCAATGCACTAAAAAAATGAATTAAATTTAGCAAACAAGATGGTTTTTCAGGTATCTTCAAATTCACTATACATATACTGTACATGGCACAGTTCTGTGGGTCCAGACTGACCTTGGAGGCTGTGGCCTGGAAAGAACAATGTTGGCTCACCTTGATAAACCCTTGTCAACACGGTACTTTGAACTAATGAATACTACTCCTAGCCTAACTAGATGTCAGTCGCTGGAATAGGGAGATTCCAGATCTCGATGGCACAGACTAGGAGATCCCGCAGGATTTCAAGACAAAAGGCCGCTTAACCTCCTTAGTGGTAACCCCATGTGTGACACTGGGTAAGCCGCCGGAGGGTGCCGCTCAGGCCCTGCTGGGCCGATTTACCTAATTTCTTTTTTTTGCTGGACGCAGCTAGCACTTTGCTAGCTGCGCCAGCACACTGATCGCCGCCGGCCTGCGCCCAATCGCCGCTATCCATCGCGGCGCGCGGCCCCCCCCCCCCAGACCCCGTGCGCTGCCTGGCCAATCAGTGCCAGGCAGCGCCGAGGGGTGGATCGGGACTCCCAATGACGTCCCGACGTCGGTGACGTCATCCCGCCCCGTCGCCATGGCGACGGGGGAAGCCCTCCAGGAAATCCCGTTCTTTGAACGGGATTTGCTGATCGAAGCGTGGGATTGCTGCTGAGCAGCGGCTATCATGTAGCGAGCCCCGAGCTCGCTACATGATTTAAAAAAAAAAAAAAAAAATTAAAACTGCTGCGCTGCCCCCTGGCGGAATTTTTCATACCGCCAGGGGAGTTAATACGGTTTAAGTTTCTGCACAGGACATATTCATCTTATACATACAGGTGTTTAATAACTCTAACAATCCCAATTGTCCTAAGTGTGTGGTGGGATCCGGATCCTTGTTCCACATGTTTTGGGAATGCCCGGTGGTTGGTTTTTCTTTCCCCCAAAAAATTGCCTTATTTAATATCCTATCAATACATCTGCTGGTTTTCCTTGCTTGGCCTATTTGATGGCATTCCCCTGGTAAGCGCTATCAATATTCGGTGAGAATTTTGATGTTTTTAATGCACAAAAGGAGATTTTGTGTACATGGATAAGCCATCGACTAACTTGTGGAAACGTCCAATTACAGGTGCTGTTTTTTTTCTTCTTCTCCCTTTCTCTGTCCTCTTGTATGTTTCTCTCCCCCCCCCCCCTTCATCCTTCAGGCTACCTTGGTACAGGTTGTAATACGGCTATACTATAATATGCACAAGTGGACGTAATACTATTTTGGTAATAGATTTAGCCAATAAATGTCTTCAACTGACAAATGGCAATGAGGCATGTTTCACTCCTGCTTAGGTGTGTATTGCACTGTACCTGCTAGGATTATGTAGCTCTGTTATTGTGTATGTGCCTTTCCCACATTTTTCTACTTTCCCTGTTCTTGTTCTGTATAATATTGATTTGTTAGAATGCTTTCCTCAATGTTTCCTGATGCCTAAGATTGGTAAAGGCACACTTGTTGGACATTTCCATAGCAGTGCACTATAGTTTAAATTTTTATAAAGGGTTATTTGGTTACAACAAGCTGAACATGCATCAGAAGAAGGCCTCTTGCACACTGCATGCATTTCCGATTCAGATTCCGCTTTTTAATCCAGTTTTTACATCCGATTCAGATTCCGATTTGCAGTGTGCAGGGAGCAAACTGCAAATCGGATCTGAATCGGATGTAAAAACTGATTAAAAAGCGGAATCTGAATCACTTGCAGTGTGCAAGAGGCCAGAGGGTTGGTCAAATCCAAGTTGATGTGGTGGTTATAAATTTAATCTATGCAGCTTGAAAATGGAACAATGCAGTAACTCCAAGGCTTGGGGTGTGGGTTTTTTTGGACTCTGAGCACCTCTCATGGGCATGCCTTAAGCCAGACTACTTCCAACAGTCGTGCTATGACCCCTCTGGAGGAGCCTCTTGCAATGGCCGTGCATGTCACTTCCTCTTCCTGCTTCATTCAGTGGTGCACTTCTCTAACATAACTTCCGGGTCATCCCTGGCTTCTCTAACATAGCCAAGATGGCAGCTGCGATTTTAAATTGAAATCGAATAGAAATTATTTGATGTAGAACGGTTCAGGCATCAAATGAAAGCACACAAGCTACAGAAAGGTATGCATCTTTAAGTACTTTGCAGTACTGGTCAGTCTTAAAGGCATGCCCATGACAGGGGTGGGTTTTTTATTTTTTGTTTTTCCCTTTAAGCTTCATATATTTGCATACAGAAGTTGCATAAACCTGCTTTAAAGAGGAGCTGTCAGCCATACTATCTCAGAAAAACAAACACATATAAGTACTTGCTCTATTTAGTGTATGTATTGCACGGTTCGCATTTTGAATTTAGAGTTGAGTATTTTTTTTTTTTTTTTTTTTTTTTTTTTTGTGTTCTACAGTTAAAAACAAAAAAACAAAAAAAAACCAAACAGAAAATTCTTCTTAGCATTTTTCCATTTTAAGTGTGGCTATTTTGCAGCCAATCCTGATGTCCTTTCCTCCCTTACTCTCCTCTGCCTGATTGTGTATGCATTTGACCGCCCTCAACTATAGAAAGTGCGTTGTCTCAGCATGAGAAATATTGGCCAATCAGAGAGGAACAGAGGTGTGGGAGGGGAAAACAGGAGGGAAAGAGGCTTCAGCCAATCATTAGTTTAAGCCTGAGGGGAAATAAAGAAGCAAAAGGGGACAACCCAGCGCATGCCCTGCAACTTCCTTTTTTTTTTTATTGCCTGGTTAGCATCCTTATTACTTGTTTACTACATAAAAATATAAAAATTTACTTTTATGCCTGACAGTTACACTTTTTTTTTTTTTTTTTTTTTAACAAAGGGAATCTGTATTGCTTTAACTAGAGTATGCCGCCATCCACATTCGCCACAACAAAGTGGCAACCTGACTATTCACTTACTATAGTGTATTCTGTGCCATTCACCAGGTCTTAATAATCCATATCTGATGGCATACCACCTGCTTCTGTTACAGGTCAGTTATTGTCAGAAGATCTTCATCCTCTTCTCCTTAAACAGCGGGAAGCAGAACTGTTGAATAAGAGAAAAGCCTACAGGTGAGCAAGCATGCATTTGAAAGCACCTTCTGAAATGAGGACAAGTGGGGTACGGGATATCATAAACCTCTTATTGGCCTGTCTCACCCATAATGTACAATAATGCAAATGGATTAGGTATAGGGAGCACTAGGCTGGTTACAGAAGTAATACAAAAGCTTTATTATTCAAAGCTGCATATAGTGTCACACATACAAAACCCCCTTTAAAAACAAGCAAAGTGACCTGGCTATGAGATGCATCTAAAAAAGGCCAAAATCATCCCTTCTGGAGTGCACTCCTATAAAAAAAAAAGGAATGACATGTCAGAACATTTTGGTATTCAGGCCCATATATAACATATGCCAGGTTGTAGGCAATCACCCGTTGGTAGCACGAAATCCTGCACCTTGGAGATTGCACCGCCCGTGTGCTAGAAGATACAATGCACGCCTCTATGTAAAGACATGTACGCTCTCATTACAGACACATATATTCGTGTCTAACCTCTAACTCCTATTGCACGCAGTGGAAGAACCAGAGACTCACGTGACCCGACAGGACGAATGGCGCCCGCATGGAGGGAGCAGCCACCTCTATTGTGACGGCGCACATAAGTTAAAGTCGTCAGTTGGCTTGGGTAGGTTGAGCAGTCCCATCTGGTATGCGGCAAAGGAGGAGGGAATGAAATAATTTGGCTTCCAGCAATTGCTGGAAGCCGAATTATTGTGTTTAAAATGTAACTTCAGCTCCGTCCTCTGCCGGCGCCAAAGTTGCTCTCTGTGCGCTGCTATAGCTGTAATTCCTATTACGGCCTATGGTGGCGCAGGCTGCACCCAAGTCTCTTGTGCTGGATTAAGTGTTCGCAGGAGGAGGTGAGCTGATGAAAGCCGGGTGCTCACCAAAATTAGCCGGGTGGAGCACCTGGCTAAAAGAGCCTGGGGAGAACACTGGACAGGGTTAGCTGCATTCTTGTCATATGGTCTAGGAGTAAGTGTGGCTTGGCTGGCTGCTTCAGCCTGAGAAAAACCTTTTGTAAGGGCCCATTCACACTAGAGCGCCTTTCAGGCGATTTCAGCATCGCTGGAAATCCCTAGCGTTTTGAAAAGCACTTGGTCAATGCTAAGTATATGTGGCTGTTCTCATTTAAGCGTTTTGCGATTAGCGCAAATGCGTAACCTGCACCGTTTTTGAGCGATTAGTGCTTCAATGTTAAAGATAGGAGCGCTTCAAAATCGCCCCAGAAGCGCTGGGCTGTTCACAATCAGTGTTTTTCCTGCGCTTTTACTCAGTAAATATTGCAGATTACCCATAAAACACTGCAGTTTACCCATAAAACACCACTATTTCCTGTGTAGTGGCCATTTCCTGTATGGGAGAGCGACACGCGTGCAGTAAAATCGCTTAAAGTAAAACGCAGTAAAAACGCTATCCCGTACAGTTAAATGCTCAAAATACTATTGAAGAGAGTGTAGAGATGGATGTGAGGATCTGCTGCCCGGCTTCCTGGTTGTGACGCGCTTCTGCCCACCCCTCCTCGTGTAGCTCTGGCTTTGGCTTCGGCTTTCCTGGTGTCCCGCTGTTTCTGGCTTGCCTGCGCTGTCTGGGCGGCGAGTCTCGGAGGCACTGTTGGATGCCCGCCTGCCTGCCTGCCAGTCCGCCTGCTGTCCCGTTGCTGACCCGTTGGTCGGGCGCAGCTGATCTGACACAGCGGGATTGTTACCTGGCTGCGGCGGACCTACTTGACCTGCTCGGCTCTGCCCGGGGGCTCTGCCCGGCTGCTCGGCTTCCTGGCTGTTTTGCCCGGCGCTCGGCGCTCATTTGTCCCAGCGGTCAGCTGTATCCGACGGTATCCAGTCTCCAGCGCACTCCACCTACGTCTTTTCTGTTGTCGCTGCAGACCTCCGATTTCTGGTGCCCGGATCTGGTCTGCATTCCCTGCAGAGTTCCTGCTTTCTTCTATAGCTACCCGCTGTCCGTGCATATAGCGGGACAGCATCTGCCTCATCTACCTAAAGTACATATTATACAACGCCGTCACAGCAGAAGTCCCAGCAAGGAGAGCTAAGTACAAAGGCTTTGTGTTGTGTACCTATTGTGTGCTGTTTGCTGTATTGTGTCAGTTAAGAAAGTTCAGATTGTAAGATCGAATTCTAACAATGGCTACAGGTACAGGAAAATAAGGGCAACCAACCTGAAAAGGGGCTACATAACTTTGGCTTTGGTACAGGGGGAGCAGGTCAGGGGGAAGACCCTTTAAATAAACCCTCAACACCAAATAGAAAAGCAGAGGGTATGTTTTCTCCCCACTGATCGGTAACACCACAAGACATCAATAAACATATCAAAAAATCTCAGAATTTTGCGACGTGGTCCAAATATCAGTCAAAGAAACCCAAGGGCGGGGAGAAAAAAATGCTAAAGAGGTACAACAGGCTATTCCCCAAGAATTACAACACTCAACCATACTGGTAACGGAGAATGAGGCTAACCAGGAATCTTGTGAGAACAGTTGTCCAAAGGGCCCTACATCCGATATAAACATAAGGGACCTAATGGAAGAATTCTCCGCAAAGATAAAAGTAACTATGGTTGAAACAGTGCAAGCTACTATTAAAGAAGCAGTGAGTTATGAATTTAAAATCATTAAAGAAGAATTACATCAGCTCATGGACAGAGTTGACAGGCTGGAAAAAAAATGTGGAGGAAGCAGTTAAAACCACTAATAAGCAATCAAATGATTTAGCAACACATAAAAAGATGATAAAAGAAATGACGCTAAAATAGATGACCTTGAAAACCGAAGTCGAAGGAATAATATAAAAATTAGGGGTATCCCCTCCAATATTCCGGCCAAAGAACTACCCTCACTGGCACAAGAACTTTTTAAAGATCTTCTGTATAAGGACACTGAAAATAAAATTGTGATTGATAGAATCCACAGGATTGGTAGAGAAAGATCACAGAAAGAGGGGGAAAAGTACAGATATCCTGTGTAGGACTCACTACTTTCATGAAAAGGAAGGAATTCTAAGTAAGCACGATCCCTGGGCAATATCGAGTTTAAGGGTTGGAAAATTGAGCTTTTTCCTGACCTTTCAAAACGAACTATCGATCGAAGAAGACAGTTAAAACCGTTACTGGAGGCAATTAAAAAAAAAAAGTAGGGCAATATAGCTGGGGTTTCCACTTCTCTTTAAGAGCAACTGTAGATGGGAAAACATATAACTTGACAGAGAACCACTGATAAATATTCAAAAGGCTTTAAAATTACCCAGAATACATATCCCGGGCTGGGAAGAGTCTGAGGCCTGACTTATGGCAGATGTGTAGGGATAGTTGGTCCCTGACTCTCTAGTAGGTGATCAATGTGGGGGGGGGGGTGTAGGCGTCAGATTGGGTAGTAGGGGCTCTATTCCTGTTACTATTGTTGATTGACAGGTCTAGAAGAGTCCGACGCAAAGAGTCAACAAAGTTGACAGAGTGGACTAGGTCCAAAAGAGATTGTTGTTTGACTGTTTGATGTTTTTTTTAAGTATGATTTGAAATGGGTGTGTGGCGGGTTGGTTGTCTATATATTGCCCTGGAGCCCTTCTCCCCCCCCCCCCCCCCCCCCCCCAGCCTGCATCTCCTCTTGCTCATCCACTTGCCCTGTTCTCCTCTAGCCGTGAATCATTTCTTTTGCCTATTGCTGTTAAAAAAAATAAATAAAGATGTGTGAATTAAAAATCCTTTCTATGAATGTTAAAGGAGCCAACTCAGGCTGTAAGAGGAAGAATTATTGTGTTAAAAAATAAAATTGATATTGCTTTTATTCAAGAGACGCACTTTCAATTAGGAAGGCTCCAACAATCTTTGATAAAAGATATAAGGAATGGATCAATAACCCTAATCGTCTTAAAGAGAACCCGAGGTGAGTTTGAAGAATATTATCTGCATACAGAGGCTGGATCTGCCTATACAGCCCAGCCTCTGTTGCTATCCCAAACCCCCCTAAGGTCCCCCTGCACTCTGCAATCCCTCATAAATCACAGCCATGCTGCTGACAAACAGCTTGTCAGAGCTGGCTGTGTTTATCTCTATAGTGTCAGTCTGCTGCTCTCCCCGCCTCCTGCAGAACTCCAGTCCCCGCCTGCATCCCTTCCCTCCCTGCTGATTGGAGGGAAGGGACGGGGGCAGGGGCCGGAGCTATGCAGGAGGTGGGGGAGCAGCTGAGACTGACACTACAGATGTAAACACAGCCTCACAGCACGGCTGTGATTTATGAGGGATTGCAGAGTGCAGGGGGACCTTAGTGGGGTTTGGGATAGCAACAGAGGCTGGGCTGTATAGGCAGATCCAGCCTCTGTATGCAGATAACATTCTTTAAACACACCTCGGGTTCTCTTTAAGAAAACATGTGGGGTTTCAATTATTATAAGAACCGGTCTGGATTTTTCTGTGGATAGAATATATAAGGATGATGATGCCAGGGAACTTATTGTATTGGGGAGGGTAAATGGACACCCTGTAACACTTGCTAATATATATGCCCCAAACAGAGGCCAATCTGCCTCTGTGATCAATTTTATTAATAAAGTTAAAATTAAAGCTAATGGGATGATAATTTTGGGAGGTGATTTTTAATCTACCTTTAAATGCTGAACAAGATACTTCCAAGGGCAGGTCATATCTGTCTAAAAATGAAATATCGGAAGTTCAGAAAGCAATTAGCAACAATAGAATGGTCGATATTTGGAGAATTAAAAACCTTAATGAAAGAGACTTCACATACTTTTCACATGTACATCAAAATTATTCTAGAATTGATTATTTTCTAGTCCAGCAGGATATTATATTATCAGTGACAGACGCAAAAATAGGACAAATTACCTTCTCCGGCCACGCACCGGTGATGATATCTATTTTATTAGGGAAAAGAGCCACTGAAGGTAAACAATGGAAACTAGATACTTCCCTGTTGGATAATATTGATTAT
Source organism: Hyperolius riggenbachi (assembly GCF_040937935.1). NCBI lineage: Eukaryota > Metazoa > Chordata > Amphibia > Anura > Hyperoliidae > Hyperolius > Hyperolius riggenbachi. The sequence goes on from NC_090647.1 coordinate 71,301,035, forward strand.
AGGCAACAAATTGCGAGTGCAATTAAAGATTTTCTAGACCTGAATGAAAACTGTCAGTTCATGTGGTATCCTATAGGACACCTTAAAATGCGTGATTAGAGGAATTCTAATTAGCATTAAAGTAAAGTGAACAAAGAAAAGAATAATAAAATTAATAATTTACTAAAATCCTTACAACAAGCAGAAAGTGAACATAAAAAAAGCTCAACTATAACAACTTTATCAATCGAGACTGAAATTAGAACAGAACTTAATGGTCTCCTGAATAATAAATGTTCATTAGAACATAAAAAATTAAAAAAACGATATACATTGGGAAAACAAATCGGGGAAAGTCCTAGCCAATCTCCTGAAAGATAAGGGAGATCTAATTTTATTCACCACATAACTGATAAAAAAGGTACAATAATCCATGATACTAAACAGATCTCAAGAGAATTTTCCAAGTTCTATAATGAACTATATAATATGGACGAATCAAGCCTACTAACCCCCAAAACTTCCTAGACAAAATAAACCTCCCAAAGGTAAGCTTGAATGATAAAACAGAATTGGAATCCCCGATATCCCTGGCCGAATTCTGCAGGACTGTAAAGGAGCTACCTAAAAAAAAATGCCCAGGCCCTGACGGTTTTAATGCCGAGTTTTATCAATCATTCGCGAACATCTTAGCACCCCTCTTTTGCAAGCTTGTGAACAATGATGACAACTCTATAATTTTCTCTAACGAATCAATCCGAGCAACCATAACTCTAATTCCAAAAGGGGATAAACCGAACCCAAGTTGTGCACAATTTCGACCTATCTCCCTCATAAATTGTGATGTAAAAATTTACACTAAAATATTATCAAATAGATTAAATAAAATAATTAGTCATCTTTTGGGGAATCAACAATCAGGTTTTATTAAAATAAACAAATTAAGGATAATATATATATACCGCAATTGATTTGATTCACAAGTGTAGAAAAAGAGGGGAAGTTGCAGTGATGATCGCAGTGGACGCTGAAAAGGCATTCGATCGTATGTCAAGAAGCTTTATCTTTGCAGTACTGGCAGAATTTGGACTAGGCCCAATATTTATTGGGAATTTGAAGAAACTTTATAAAAACCAAAGTGCAAGCATTAAGGTAAATAATCAGCTTGATCACACCTTTACTATTTCAAACGGGGTTAGACAAGGATGTCCCTTGTCCCCCATACTGTTTAATCTCGGCATCGAAACAATTATTCAAGCCATTCAGCAAGATGATGAAATTAGAGGTATAAAACTAGGCAAGGTGAAATGAAGATTTTGGCCTATGCCGACGATCTACTCCTAACTTTGACAGACCCACTTAATTCAACTATAAAATGCCGAGATAAACTTAATTTTTTGCAAAACATTCAAATTTTAAATTGAATAAAGAAAAAAACGGAGATCCTAAATATAGGCTGTTCAGTAAAACTTATGGAGGAGATAAAACAGGGCAGTGAATTTAGGTGTAATAATCATGCAATTAAATACTTAGGTATTAATCTTACTAACAATCTCGATTTTCTCTTTAAAAGTAACTTTTTAAAAATAGTGGGTGAATGTAAAAAAAAGTTGAGATCTTGGGACCGTCCGTGTTTCAACCTAATTGGTAGGATAACATTATTAAAATGTTCATCCTCCCGAAGCTCTTTTTTTTTTTTTTTTTTTTTTTTTTTTTTTTGTTGCAGAGCTTACCAATAGCCATCCCTAATATATGGTTCCAGAACTGGCACAAGATATTCCAGAATTTTATTTGGAACAATGCTAAGCACAGAATAAATTATAAACTAGTTATGAAAAGAAAAGACCAGGGCGGACTTGCCGCTCCAAATTTATATAACTATCATAAAAGTGTACATCTGGCAAGAATCCTGGAATGGAAAATAGAGACCACTACTGATGTAGAGAATCAGATATGGCCGCGGCTAGAGAGGAGGAATCAGATTTTGATCTTGTCTTTACTTGGATCATTAAAAATATTAATAAAGTATATAAATTATCGTCCCATCCGTTGATTAAACCAACCTTAAAATCGTTGCTCTGGATAATTGAAAAATGGCAAAAAAAAAAACAGGGTTCTCCCCCTTAACAACCCTGCGAGATAATCCAGACTTCCCAGCCCCCCCCCCCCCCCCCCCAGGTCTTGACCCAGCTTGGTTTGGTAAACACAATAGAAGTCGCGTAACAAGGGTCGTTAATATTGGGGGAAACCCCACTCTGGGAATTAGACCGATTTCTGAGTGTAATGACCAGATTAGTTCATGGGGTTCCTCCCAGATACATAGTTTCTTCCATAAGTTTACTGCGCGGTTTGCTCAGAAGAGGGATCTGAATAATTTTGAGAAACCTTTTTATCTGGGAAAAAGAATAAATCAATTTCTAGTTTATACTCAGATATTTGCGCGACAGTGTGGCCAGGATTTTCCTGCGTACTGCAGGAAATGGAAAATTGAGCTGGGGTCCAGCCTGGAAGGGTTATGGCCACAAATATGGGCAAATACCTTTAAAATCCAAGGTTGCAATTGATACAATTTAAAACAATTAGTAGATGGTACACTACACCACTCTGTGTTGGTAAATTTGCAAATCGCAAGGTGATGTGCTGGAGGTGTGGACAGGGGGACGGAGGTACTTTACATATGTGGTGGCTGTGCCCGATGGTTAGGAAATTCTGGGATGATATCATCCTCCTGGCTGAGAGATTGCTAAAAGAAAAATTTGAACTTACACCGAATGAAGCAATCCTTAGTTACACAGCTAAAAAAGAAAGCCCTGGATGCTCCATGATTAAAGAATACGGCACGATAGTTGCTAAAAGTATTAGCGCTAATAACTGGAAAAATCCGGCGATATTAGATATAGGAGAATGGCTTGTTAGGATGGATGAACTGTGTAAAAACAAGGATCTGGGAGGTGCAGCTAGAGTAGAAGAAATATGGAGAAGCCTTATAGCTAACCTCAGTTAGGTCTACCTTGGGGAGGGCCGGAGCTGTGAGTTGGGAGTCGTTGGTGAGGGTTGTTTGGGCTGGAGGGAGGCGGTGTTGGTCGGTGATGGAGGGAGATGGTGGGCCCCTGGGAAGGGGCGGATGGCGGGATGACTGTGCTGGGTCCGTTTGGGGTTACCTGATGTTTGTTGGATGACTCTGTTGAGTATAGGTTCTCTTTAAAGAGAGAAGCTGGAGATATGAGAGGAGTACGTGTAGGATGTTGATGGTGTAAATGTATACGATTGCGGTACGTGAGGGATAATTGGATAGCTGTCTCAGCAACAGTCGTTTAATGGTGAGGAATAGGGGTTTAATGGTGAAGAAAGTCACAGATATGCATATTTAGCTCTTACCAAACTATGATGAAAAAACTATGAGGAATAAACTGATGATCACACATTTCAGTTCAGGGGTATGGCAAGAAAAGAGGCTAATGCCCCAGGTAACT